>NW_024573536.1:0-5971 GCF_018153835.1 Drosophila eugracilis
AGAACTCAGCAACGGCAAAGGTTGTTTATTAATTCGCCCTTTGCCTTCGTTTGGCCTTTGTACTTAACTTATTCTGTTAATATTTATCGATTTTATTAAAAAGATTTAAAATCGCGGTATATTATTTTATTATTTATGAAGGTCGTTGGGTTATAAGGCCTTACATGGCTTGTGACGTCACTATCAATTCACTGAACATGCTTCCTCTGTAATGGTAGATTGCCTTGTGAATTTCACACTACTACTCCAATTTTATACCGTTTGCTTGTTGTTTCTTACAGCATCCTGCTACGCCACTCTTCGTCGCGAAGGGCCAAAATCAATGAAATCTCGGGAACTATTGGAGGAAGAAAGTTGAAATTGAGTATATTATCTTAAGATGGCAGCGGATCTTATAATTTTGGTACTATTATCCAGCCACATATGGCTGCCTCTGACAATGGGTGGTGCTGCTTGTGATTGATTTCCATACTGCTCCAAATTTTTAGAGTAAGAAAGTTGTGCAAGATTCGTTGCCTGAAGTGACTTGGTGAAGGGAGAGCGTTTCCGACCAGTAAGCCAGACGCTGAGATCTTAGAAACTATAAAAATACAAAAGTCAAGTTAACCAGAAGGGTGGGCCACGCCCACTCTGGCATACAAGCCGTGAAGAACAGTGGCGCGTCTATAATATTTATTATGGTCACCTTCCGTTTGTGGCCTTGTATAAGTTATTTCTGTTAATATTTATCGATTTATTAAAGATTTTTAAATCGGTATATTATTTCCATATTTATGAAAAAATTTAGCTTATTAAGGCCTCAGCGAAGCGCTGACGTCACTATCAAGTGCTCGACATGCTTCCTCTGACAGCACTAGGTGGTACCTTTATTGAAGATTTCCACTACAACTCCAATTTTTATACCCGTTGCTTGTAGAGGTCGAAGGGTGTGCAAGATAGATTCCAATATATAACAGGTAGAAGGAAGCTTTTTCGACCCTATAAGTATATATATATTTATGATCAGGATCAATCGAAGCTGATTAGGAGACATGTATCCCACGCAGCTCTGCCACTTCCGTCTGCCCTTCCATCTGGCTCCTTCTGTCTGTAACTCTTGTCCGTATGTAAGCTGAGATCTTGCCACTATAAAACATATAAAGTTGAGATTAACCATGTGAAATGGGCCACGTCCACTCTAACGCCCACAAACCTTGTGAAAAAACTGGCGTCTATAATATTATTATAAATGCCTTCGATTGGAATTGTATACCATATTTCTGTTAATATCTATCGAATTTACCAGCAAAGACTTATTAAATCGGAATCGTGTTTCCTTCTGTTTATGCTGAAATTTGGGTTATAAGGCCTCACATGGCTTGTGACGTCCCTATCAGAATTACTCTATAGCCCCTGACAATTGGTAGTGCCTTGTGAATTTCCAACTACTACTCCAATTTTTTATACCGTTGCTTGCTTGAGTGAGAGTTATTTTAATTCGTTGAAAGTATGTATTTCACGGGTGGGGAAGGAATTTGCGACCCTATAAAATATTGGTATATTCTTGATCGGGATCCAATAGCGAGCTGATTGAGTGTCATGTCCTCTGCCCTTTCCGTCTGTCCTTCTGTCTGTCTCTTTCCATTATGAACTGAGATCTTAGAAACGCTATAAAAGAACACAGTTGAGATTAACCACGAAGATTCTTAGGTCCCTACAGCGCAAGTTTTATTGTAGCATCCTGCCACGCCCGCACAAATCGCGAGAAAGAACTAAAATCTATGAAATCTCGGAACTATTGGAGAGGTAGAAAGTTGATATTCAGTATGTATAATCTTTAGATGCCAGCGGATCTTATAATGGTAGTATTATCCGGCCACACCCCACCATCGTCCCCTAAGAGAAGCTCAAAAGACGGTTTTCTCATTTTCTAGAAAAGCTGATATCTCGATAACTATAAAAGATACGAAGTTCGGTTTATCAATGTGGTTTTTCATGATGCTGCCCCAAAGGCAAAATGAATTTTACCTCTCATCTAGCCACGGCACCCTAAGGCCCAGAAAAGCTCGAAAAACCAAAAATCTACCGAAACTATCAAGGCTACAAAGTCTTGCCCAAGAATTCGTATTTAAGAGATGCCACTGCAACTTGCCGAAGGTACATCCGGCCACGCCCACTCCCAACGCCCACTGACCGCGAAAGCTGTGGCGTCCTATAATATTATGAATGAGCCTTCGTTTGGCCTTGTGACATAAGTTATTTCTATTAATTTATCGATTTATTAAGATTTATCTAGAGCGTAAAATCAGTATATTATTTCGCTATTTATATAAAAAATTTAGCTTATAAGGCCTCCACTTGTGTGACGATCCTATCAATTACTCGACATACTTCCTCTGACAGAAAATAGGTAGTACCTTGTGAAATTCCACTACTACTCCAATTTTTGGTAAAAAGTGGTGCTACAAGATTCGTTGTAAAGGCTGTGTAGAGAAGCGTTTCCCGACCCTACTCAACGTACATATATATTCTTGTAGGAAATATATTATTTTGATATATTTTTGTCCGTGTGCCCTGCCCTTCCGTCTGTCCTTCTGTCTGTCTGTCCGTATGAACGCTGAGATCTTAGAAACTATAAAAGATAAAAAGTTGAGATTAACCACGAGATTTTTAAGGTCCCTACGCAGTGCAAGTTTATTACAGCATCCTGCCACGCCCACTCTAACACTCAAATCGCGAAGAACTAAAATCACTGATCTCCGAACTATTAGAGCTAGAAAGTTGGAAATTCATTATGTATGAATTTAGATGCTCAAGGATCTTATAGTGGTAGTATTATCCGGCCACACTCCCATACGTCCAATACGAAGCCTCAAAGACGGTTTCCTCGCATTTTCTTAGAAAACCTAATATCTTCGATAACTATAACTCGTCAAAAGATAGAAAGTTCGGTTTATCAATGGGTTTTCATGATAGCCTAATGCAATTGAATTATGTCTCATCTAGCTAACGCCCACCCCAAGCCCATTGTAAAAACCCGAAAAACCAAAATGCAAAAATTTCAGAACCTATAAGAGCTACAAAGTTTTGCCCAACAATTCATTTTAAGAGGTGATGCCTACTGGCTTACCCAGTTACGAAGATACATCATCCGGCCACGCCGCCCACTCTAACGCCCACTGCTTTCGAAACCGTGAAAAACTGTGGCGTCTATAATATTATGCAGCGTGAATGCTTTTGATTGGCCTTGTGTAGCTTATTTCTATTAATATCTATCAATTTACCAAAGACTTTTTAATCGAAACTTTCATTCACATATTTATGAAAAGTATTTGGGTTATAAGGCCTCATGGCTTGCGGCGTCACCCCATCAGTTACTCGACGTACTTCCTCTGACACAATAGGTAATGCCTTTGGCGAATTTCCACTACTAATCAATTTTTATACCCATTGCTACGAGGCCGATTGAGCCATGTCCTGTTCTGCCCTTCCGTCTGTCCTTCTGTCTGTCTGTCAAAATGTGTGAACGCTGAGATCTTAGAAACTATAAAAGATACAAAGTTGAGATTAACCATGACGATTCTTGGGTCCCTACGCAGCGCAAGTTTATTGCAGCATCCGCCACGCTCTTCTCTAACGCCCACAAAACGAAGAACTAAAATCTGAAATCTCCGGAACTATTAGAGCTAGAAAGTTGAAATTCAGTATGTATAATCTTTAGATGCCAACGGTTCTTATCTAGTGGTACTGATATTATCACCCACCCTTACGTCCACGTAGCTCAAAAGGCGGTGTTCGCATTTCTAGAAAAGCTGATATCTCGATAACTATAATATATAGAAAGTTCTGACTAATACGTGGGTTTCTTATTGATGCCTCAATGCAAATTAATATTTTCTCATCTATCCAGTCCCACCCTAAGGCCCACAAACCCGAACTCTAACGTCCACAAATCGTGAAAAACTGTAAAGCGTCTATAATATTATGAATGCCTTTAGTTTGGCCTTGTATAAGTTATTTCTGTTAATATTTATCGATTTATTAAGATTTTTAATCGGTATATTATTTCGCTATTTATGAAGAAATTTAGGTTATAAGGCCTCGACTACGCTTGTGACGTCACTATCAATTACTCCGACATGTTTCCTCTGCACAATAGGGTAGTTGCTTGGCCCAATTTCCACTACTACTCCAATTTTCTGTAGATGAAGAGTGAAGGTGTACAAGATTCGTTGAAGTATGTAACAGGTATAGAAGGAAGAAGCGTTTCGACCCTATAAGTATATATATATAATTGTGATCAGGATCAAGCGAGCCGATTGAGCCATGTAATAAAATCTGCTTCCAAATCTGTGCTTCACCAATCTGTCCGCCATGAACGCTGAGATCTTGAAACTATAAAGATACACGGTTGAGATTAACCACGAAGATTTTAGTCCCTGCAGCGCAAGTTTATTACAACATCCTGCCACGCCCACTCTAACACTCAAATCGCGAAGGGCTGAAATCAATGAAATCTCGGGAACTATTAGAGCTAGAAAGTTGAAATTCAGTATGTATAATTTTTAGATGCCAGCTTGGATGGATCATGCTGGTGGTAGTAAACCCATATCCGGCCACACCCTCCCATATACGTCCACAGCTCAAAAGACGGTTTCGCATTTTCTCTGAAGCCTAATATCTCGATAACTATAAAAGATAGAAGTTCGGTTTTTATCAGTGTGGGTTTTTCCACTTGTGATGCCCTAAGAGGCAAATGAATTTTGTCTCATCTAGCCACGCCCACCCCCTGGCAACGCACGCCCACAAAAGGCGAAGAAAAATAAAGTAAAAAGTGAAAGAACTATAAGGTACAAGTTTTTCTTAACAAATTCATGTTCAAGGATGCCTGCAGCTTGCCACGAGAAAATGCATCAACACGCGCTTCCTCAACGCCCAAGGCCGTGGTGAACGTGCGTCTGCTATTATTGTATTATGATTTTTGATTCCAATTGTGCCATAAGCTATTTCTGTTATCATCAATTTCGAGACTTTTTTCGTCAGGAGGCTGTTTCGCTGTTATCGAAGATGTTGGGTTATTAGGAATCACATGGCTTTGTGACGTCACTATCAATTACTCGGTGTGCTTCCACTCAGGCAATGGGTAATGCGCTTGTGAGTCACTATAATCCAATTTTTATACATTAACGAAGTACGATTGAGGCCATGTCCGTCTGCTGCCCTTTTCCGTCTCTACGGCTCCCGCTGTCTGTCTGTCCGGTGAACGCTGAGATCTTAGAAACTATAAAAAGATACACAAAGTTGAGAGATTAACTCACTTATTTTACGAGCGATTCTTGAGGTCCCTACGCCAGCGCAAGTTTATTACAGCATCGCCGCCTACTCAGCGCCACAAAACGCGAAAGATTAAAATCGCTGAAATCTCCGGAACTTCAATGAGCTAAGTTGAAGGTGAAAAATTTGTATAATCTTTTGATGCCAACGGTTCTTATTAGTGGTACTATTATCCCACACCCACCCATACGTCCTACCAAGCTCAAAAAAGACGGTGTTCTGCATTTTTCTAAGAAAGCTGATAATCTCGATATAACTTCCATGAGATCAAATACGACTAACAACGTGGGTTTTCTGATGCCCCCAAATGCAAATTAATATTTCTCATCTATCCACGCCCACCTAAGGCCCACAAACGAACTCTAACGTCCACAAATCATGAAAACTGTGGCGTCTATAATATTATTATGAAGATGCCTTCGTTTGACCTTCCCAAGTTATTTCTGTTAATATTTATCGATTTGGTAAAGATTTTTAAATCGGTATAGTATTTCACTATTATTGTGAAGAAATTAGGTTATAAGGCCTCCATGGCTTGTGACGTCTCACTATCAGAATTACTCGACATGCTCAATAATAAGGTAGTGCCTTGTGGTCCACTACTACTCCAATTTTATACCCGTTACTTGTAGGTAAAAGGTGTACCAAGATTCATTGA
>NW_024573537.1:0-43424 GCF_018153835.1 Drosophila eugracilis
TCAAGAATATATATACTTTATAGGATTGGAAACGCTTCCTTTATATCTATTTTATGCTCAACGAATCAATATACCCTTTTACTCTACGAGAGTAACGGGTACATAAAAGCTATTCTAAAAATACGCGATAATTATTAATAACCTTCCAAAAAACAAAACAAATAATAAAACAAATTATATAAAACACAAGTTTTATTTGTAATACAAATTGCGTAAATAAATTCGATTATTGCACTAATCTGGTCGGCGAAACCTACAGTGCTCGACCTGCACTGTCTTCCCAGCAGAAACAAACAATAAGTAATCACCAGCTCCATGGCATTATTAGCAGTAACTCAGTTTACGAATGACAACTTAATGGAAGCTCTTTCTACCGTACCACTGTCGCTCGCTGCGGCGATAGCTACATTTGCTTAGCTACTCCGCTGCCGAGTGGAATATGTTGGTATTATATTTGGCGAATAAAGCACTGTTTTGAAATGCCTTCAAGCTGGGACGAAATGTCAACCGAAAACGTAAAGGCGTGGCCCCGCCCCTGACCGCAAACTGGGTTCAGGCCACTGCCGCTCAACAAGACAACCGATCATTCTTCAAGGAGCGGGTAACAATCAGTTCACGAGAGTCTGGCTGATGAAGCAGATAATATGGAACAGGACCGGAGGATGCTATCATTATTAACGGCGATGCATGTCCTTGGCGGAGATGGTCAATCTGTAAATCAAACAAGGATCCCTGCTACTTGTGTTTCGATCCAGTATTATAAGAAAAATTTCTCGACCTCAAGATCTGGCTCCCTCATACCATAACATTCTTACATCCAAATTTGGTGTTTTCAGAATTTATACAGCCAACTTCGATTCGAAAAACTTTGTAAAACACTGACAACGCTTAACTACCAATTTTTGCACCTCCAGTTAAAGAAAGACAAGGCCTACAAAGTAGTGCTTAAGTAATCCATTCGAACGTACACAAAATCCCAAATAGAACAGCGATTTACTGACCTCCACACGCTGAGGTCCAACATACTGCCCCAAAAGAGGGATTGGAAGAACATTCAAGTTAAGGAGGATGATAACGAAGATACAATAAATATACAAAAATCAGGGCAAATCTGTTCAATGTCAACCTTAAACAGAATGCAAATACAAATAAAACAACTTGGAAAACATTGAGTCACTGTCGAGCGTGCTTCCCGTAGAAAGCGAATTACTTCAATGTCAAAGATGCTAAATGTTTGGGCACTCTGAAAACTACTGTATCCTGGACCTGTCTGTCGTAAATGTAGTGGGTGTCATATTACTGGTTCCATTCTCTGTGTAGGCATTCTATACCCGCCTGCGTAAGGCTGTGGCGGTAATCACGTCTCGTCAGAGAAAAAGATGCTCAGTCAGATTAAAAAAAAATAAAAACACATTTTGAAAAATAAATTTTATAGTTGAAAATCCCAAAGCACCACCCATTGTCGGAGGAATAGCATAAATAGCGAAATAATGTTCTATGGTAAATCGATGTGGCAATAATAAAATATATTATACGAGGTTAGATGAAGACATTACTATAATAAATGGACGCCCTAAGTTTCCGTGGTTTGTGGGCGTTATGGTGGCAAGATGCTGAAATAAACAGCGATGTTTAAACAGCTAAATCAGTTATTTATAAACAAAAACAAGAGGAAACGCTTATGTCGAGAGCCGCGATTATAAGATACCCTTTACTGTTTTATCACAATTTTAAAATATTCATTTGCTAGGTGGAAATACCCAAGCGCCACCTATTGTCGGAGAAAGCATGTCGAGTGACTGATAGGTGTCGTCACTGCCCATGAGGCCTTATAACCTAATTTTCTTCACCTAAGTAGCGAAAAATGTTCCGATTTGAAAATCTTTTGATAAATCGCTAGATATAAACAGAAATAAGTTATGCAACGTCAACGAAGGCAATCATAATATTATTAGAGACGTTACAGTGTTCCTTGTGGTTTGTAGGCGTTAAAGCGGGGGCCGGATAAAACTCGTGGAGGAAGTTGCGGTGGCATCCCTAAAATACGTATTCTTAAGCCTAACTTTCTGAGCTCTTTTGGTTTCGAGATTTTTGCATTTTGGTTTTTCGGGTTATGTGGGCGTTGGGATGGGCGTGGCTAGCTGGAAAAAATCAATTCCGCATTTGAGGCATAATAAAAAAATCTACATGCTTAATCCGAACTTTCTAGTCAGGTTTTCTTGAAAATGCGAAAAACCGTCTTTTGAGCTTGGTGGGCGTGGGTGGGTGTGGCCAGATAATAGTACTCACCAAAAGATGCGCTGGCATCCAAAGTTTATACATAGTGAATTTTAACTTTCTAGCTCTAATAGTTCCCGAGATTTTGGTGATTTTAGTTTTTTTCGATTTGTGGGCGTTAGAGCGTTCTTGCAGGCTGGAAACTAAACTTGGGCTGTCCCGGGACCTCAAGAATTTTTCATGCTTAATCTCAACATTGTATCTGCTATAGTTCCTGAGATCTCAGCGTTCATACGGACGGACGGACATGGATCAATCGACTTCGCTATTGATCCTGATCAAATATATATACTTTATAGGATTGGAAACGCTTCCTTCTATCTGTTACATACTTCCAACGAATCTAGTATACCCTTTTACTCTACGAGTAACGGGTATGAAGAAGCTATTCTAAAAAATACGCAAATAATTATTAACAACCTTCCAAAAAACAAAACAAATGATAAAACAAATTATATAAAAACACAAGTTTTATTTGTAATAAAATTGCGTAAATAAATTCTAAATTTATTGCAACTAATCTGTCGGCAGAAACCCTGCAGTGCTCGACACTGTCTTCCCAGCAGATATGAAGGCTCAAACAATGAGCACCAGTTCCATGGCGACTATTAGCAGTAACTCAGTTACGACTGTTAACCCAGGAGCTCTTCTACGTACCACTGTCGCTGCAACTGCGGCCAGCTGCATTTGCTTGACTATTACTCCGCTGAGTGGAATAACTATGTTGGCGAATAAAAAAGCACTGTTTTGAAATGCCCCTTCCAAGCTTCAGAGCGAAATGTCAACTGAAAACGTAAAGGCGTGGCTACGCCCTGACCCGCAAAACTAAGGTTCAGGCCACTATGCCGCTCAACAAGACGGCCGATCATTCTTCTGCAAAGACATTGGGTAACAATCGATTCGCGAATCTGGCTGATGAAGCAGATAATATGGAACAGGACCTGGAGGATGCTAACATTATTAACGGCGATGCACGTATCCTTGGCGGAGATGGTCAATCTGCAAAATCAAACAAGATCCCTACTTACTTGTGTTCCGATCCGGTATTATAAGAAAAATTTCTCGACCTCAAGATCGGCTCTTCATACTATAACATTCGTACATCCAAATTTGGTGTTTTCAGAATTTATACAGCCAACTCCGACGCTTGAAAATCTGTAAAACACTGACAACGCTTAACTGCCAATTTTGCACCTCCAGTTAAAAGAAAGACAAGGCCTACAAAGTAGTGCTTAAAGTAATCCATTCGAACGTACCAAAATCCCAAATAGAACAGCGATTTACTGACTACGTCTTTGAGGTTCAACATACTGCCCTAAAAAACGATTGGAAGAACATTCAAGTTAGCGAGGATGATAACGAAGATACAATAAATTACAAAACGAGGCAAAAATCTGTTCAATGTCAACCTTAAACAGAATGCAAATACAAATAAAACAACTTGGAAAACATAGGAGTCACTGTCGAGCGTGCTTCCCGTAGAAAAGGAATTACTTCAATGTCAAAGATGCCAAATGTTTTGGGCACTCTGAAAACTACTGTATCCTGGACCCCTGTCTGTGGTAAATGTAGTGGGTATCATGTTACTGGTTCCATTCTCTGTGTAGGCGATTCATACTTGTGCGTAAACTGTGGCGGTAATCACGTCTCGTCAGATAAAAGATGCCCAGTCAGAATAAAAAATAAAGCACATTTTTGAAAATAAATTTGTAGTTGAAAATCTGACGCTGCCATTGGCGAATACAGAAATAGCAAATAATGTTCTATGGTAATCGATAAGTAATAATAAAATATATTATACGAGGTTTAGACGAAGATATTCACTATAATAAATGGACGCCACAGTTTCCGCGGTTTGTGGGCGTTATAGTGGGTGGCAAGAAGCAGAAATAAACAGCGATGTTTAAACAGCTAAATCGGTTATTTATAAACAAAACAAGAGGAAACGCTATAGTCGAGAGCTGCGACTATAAGATACCCGTTACTGTTTTACACAATTTTAAAATATTCATTTTGCTAGTGGAAATTACCCAAGCGCCACCTATAGTCGGAGAAAGCATGTCGAGTGACTGATAGTGCCATCCCTGCCCATGTGAGGCCTTATAACCTAATTTTCTTCATAAGTAGCGAAAAAATGTTCCGATTTGAAAAATCTTTGATAAATCGCTAGATATAAACAGAAATAAGTTATACAACGTCAAACGAAGGCAATCATAATATTATCATAGACGCCACAGTGTTCCGCGGTTTGTAGGCGTTAAAGTGGGGGCCGGATAAAAGCTCGTAGGAAGTTGCAGTGGCATCCCTAAAATACGTATTCTTAAGCCTAACTTTCTAGCTCTTTTGGTTCCCGAGATTTTTGCATTTTGGTTTTTCGGGTTATGTGGGCGTTAGGATGGGCGTGGCTAGCTGAAAAAAAAACAATTCGCATTTGGGGCATAATAAAAATCTACATGCTTAATCCGAACTTTCTATCAGGTTTTCTTGAAAATGCGAAAACCGTCTTTTGAGCTTGGTGGGCGTATGGGTGGGTGTGGCCAGATAATAGTACCACTAAAAGATGCGCTGGCATCCAAAGATTATACATAGTGAATTTTAACTTTCTAGCTCTAATAGTTCCCGAGATTTTTAGCGATTTTATTTTTTTCGATTTGTGGGCGTTAGAGCGTTCGTGGCAGGCTGCGGAAATAAACCTTGCGCTGTCCCGGGACCTCAAGAATTTTCATGCTTAATCTCAACATTGTATCTGCTATAGTTCCTGAGATCTCAGCGTTCATACGGACGGACAGACGGACATGGATCAATCGACTTCGCTATTGATCCTGATCAAGAATATATATACTTTATAGGATTGGAAACGCTTCCTTCATCTGTTACATACTTTCAACGGATCTAGTATACCCTTTTACTCTACGAGTAACGGGTATAAATAGCTATTCTAAAAAATACGCAAATAATTATTAATAACGTTCCAAAAAAACAAAACAAATGATAAAACAAATAGTATATAAAAACAAGTTTTATTTGTAATAAAAATTGCGTAAATAAATTCTAAATTTATTGCACTAATCTGGTCGGCAGAAACCTACAGTGCTCGACGCACTGTCTTTGTGCAGATATGAAGGGGCTCAAACAATGAGCACCAGCTCCATGGTGACTATTAGCGGTAACTCAGTTACGAATGTTAACTTGGAGCTCTTCTACGTACACTGTAGCTGCAACTGCGGCAGCTGCATTTGCTTGACTATTACTCCGCTGCCAGTGGAATAACTATGTTGGCGATAAAAGCACTGTTTTGAAATGCCTTCAAGCTTCTGAGCGAAATGTCAACCGAAAACGTAAAGGCGTGGCCACGCCCGACCCGCAAAACTAAGGTTCAGGCCACTATGCCGCTCAACAAGACGGCCGATCATTCTTCTGCAAAGACATTGGGTAACAATCGATTCGCGAGTCTGGCTGATGAAGCAGATAATATGGAACAGGACCTGGAGGATGCTAACATTATTAACGGCGATGCACGTGTCCTTGGCGGAGATGGTCAATCAGTAAAATCAAACAAGATCCCTCGCTACTTGTGTTCCGATCCGGTATTATAAGAAAAATTTCTCGACCTCAAGATCGGCTCCTCATACTATAACATTCGTACATCCAAATTTGTGTTTTCAGAATTTATACAGCCAACTCCGACGCTTGAAAATCTGTAAAAACACTGACAACGCTTAACTGCCAATTTTGCACCTCCAGTTAAAGAAAGACAAGGCCTACAAAGTAGTGCTTAAAGTAATCCATTCGAACGTACCAAAATCCCAAATAGAACAGCGATTTACTGACTACGGCTTTGAGGTCCAACATACTGCCCCCAAAAAACTGATTGGAAGAACATTCAAGTTAGCGAGGATGATAACGAAGATACAATAAATTACAAAACGAGGCAAAATCTGTTCAATGTCAACCTTAAACAGAATGCAAATACAAATAAAACAACTTGGAAGACATAGAGTCACTGTCGAGCGTGCTTCCCGTAGAAAGGAATTACTTCAATGTCAAAGATGCCAAATGTTTGGGCACTCTGAAAACTACTGTATCCTGGACCCTGTCTGTGGTAAATGTAGTGGGTATCATGTTACTGGTTCCATTCTCTGTGTAGGCGATTCATACTTGTGCGTAAACTGTGGCGGTAATCACGTCTCGTCAGATAAAAGATGCCCAGTCAGAATAAAAAAAAATAAAAACACATTTTTGAAAAATAAATTTTGTAGTTGAAAATCCCAAAGCGCCACCCATTGTCGGAGAATAGCATAAATAGCGAAATAATGTTCTATGGTAAATCGATGAAGTAATAATAAAAATATATTATACGAGGTTAGACGAAGACATTCAACTATAATAAATGGACGCCACAGTTTTCCGCGGTTTGTGGGCGTTATAGTGGGCGTGGCAAGATGCTGAAATAAACAGCGATGTTTAAACAGCTAAATCAGTTATTTATAAACAAAACAAGAGGAAACGCTATAGTCGAGGCCGCGACTATAAGATACCCGTTACTGTTTTACACAATTTTAAAATATTCATTTTGCTAGTGGAAATTACCCAAGCGCCACCTATTGTCGGAGAAAGCATGTCGAGTGACTGATAGTGTCGTCACTGCCCATGTGAGGCCTTATAACCTAATTTTCTTCATAAGTAGCGAAAAAATGTTCCGATTTGAAAAATCTTTTGATAAATCGCTAGATATAAACAGAAATAAGTTATACAACGTCAAACGAAGGCAATCATAATATTATTATAGACGCCACAGTGTTCCGCGGTTTGTAGGCGTTAAAGCGGAGCTGGGGTAAAAACTCGTAGGAAGTTGCAGTGGCATCCCTAAAATACGTATTCTTAAGCCTAACTTTCTAGCTCTTTTGGTTCCCGAGATTTTTGCATTTTGGTTTTTCGGGTTATGTGGGCGTTAGGATGGGCGTGGCTGTGGAAAAAAATCAATTCGCATTTGGGGCATAATAAAAATCTACATGCTTAATCCGAACTTTCTGTCAGGTTTTCTTGAAAATGCGAAAACAGTTTTTTGAGCTTGGTGGGCGTATGGGTGGGTGTGGCCAGATAATAGTACCACTTAAAGATGCGCTGGCATCCAAAGTTTATACATACTGAATTTCAACTTCCTAGCTCTAATAGTTCCCGAGATTTTAGCGATTTTGGGTTTTTCGATTTGTGGGCGTTAGAGCGTTCGTGGCAGGCTGCGGAAATAAACTTGCGCTGTCCCGGGACCTCAAGAATTTTCATGTTTAATCTCAACATTGTATCTGCTATAGGTCCTGAGATCTCAGCGTTCATACGGACGGACAGACGGACATGGATCAATCGACTTCGCTATTGATCCTGATCAAGAATATATATACTTTATAGGATTGGAAACGCTTCCTTCTATCTGTTACATACTTTTCAACGAATCTAGTATACCCTTTTACTCTACGAGTAACGGGTATAAATAGCTATTCTAAAAAATACGCAAATAATTTTAATAACTTCAAAACAAACAATGATAAACAAATTGTATATAAAACAAAGTTTTATTTGTAATAAAAATTGCGTAAATAAATTCTAAATTTATTGCACTAATCTGGTCGGCAGAAACCTACAGTGCTCGACGCACTGTCTTCCCAGCAGATATGAAGGCTCAAACAATGAGCACCAGCTCCATGGCGACTATTAGCAGTAACTCAGTTACGAATGTTAACTTGTGGAGCTCTTCTACGTACACTGTAGCTGCAACTGCGGCCAGCTGCATTTGCTTGACTATTACTCCGCTGCCGAGTGGAATAACTATGTTGGCGAATAAAAGCACTGTTTTGAAATGCCCCTTCCAAGCTTCTGAGCGAAATGTCAACCGAAAACGTAAAGGCGTGGCCCGCCCCTGACCCGCTAAAACTAAGGTTCAAGCCACTATGCCGCTCAACAAGACGGCCGATCATTCTTCTGCAAAGACATTGGGTAACAATCGATTCGCGAGTCTGGCTGATGAAGCAGATAATATGGATCAGGACCTGGAGGATGCTAACATTATTAACGGCGATGCACGTGTCCGTGGCGGAGATGGTCAATCAGTAAAATCAAACAAGATCCCTGCTACTTGTGTTCCGATCCGGTATTATAAGAAAAATTTCACGACCTCAAGATCGGCTCCTCATACTATAACATTCGTACATCCAAATTTGGTGTTTCAGAATTTATACAGCCAACTCCGACGCTTGAAATCTGTAAAAACACTGACAACGCTTAACTGCCAATTTTTGCACCTCCAGTTAAAGAAAGACAAGGCCTACAAAGTAGTGCTTAAAGTAATCCATTCGAACGTACCCAAAATCCCAAATAGAACAGCGATTTACTGACTACGGCTTTGAGGTTCAACATATGCCTCCAAAAACTGATTGGAAGAACATTCAAGTTAGCGAGGATGATAACGAAGATACAATAAATTACAAAAACGAGGCAAAATCTGTTCAATGTCAACCTTAAACAGAATGCAAATACAAATAAAACAACTTGGAAGACATAGAGTCACTGTCGAGCGTGCTTCCCGTAGAAAGGAATTACTTCAATGTCAAAGATGCCAAATGTTTGGGCACTCTGAAAACTACTGTATCCTGGACCCTGTCTGTGGTAAATGTAGTGGGTATCATGTTACTGGTTCCATTCTCTGTGTAGGCAATTCATACTTGTGCGTAAACTGTGGCGGTAATCACGTCTCGTCAGATAAAAGATGCCCAGTCAGAATAAAAAAAAATAAAAACACATTTTTGAAAAATAAATTTTGTAGTTGAAAATCCCAAAGCGCCACCCATTGTCGGAGAATAGCATAAATAGCGAAATAATGTTCTATGGTAAATCGATAAGTAATAATATAAATATATTATACGAGGTTAGACGATGACATTCACTATAATAAATGGACGCCACAGTTTTCCGCGGTTTGTGGGCGTTATAGTGGGCGTGGCAAGATGCTGAAATAAACAGCGATGTTTAAACAGCTAAATCAGTTATTTATAAACAAAACAAGAGGAAACGCTATAGTCGAGAGCTGCGACTATAAGATACCCGTTACTGTTTTACACAATTTTAAAATATTAATTTTGCTAGTGGAAATTACCCAAGCGCCACCTATTGTTGGAGAAAGCATGTCGAGTGACTGATAGTGTCATCACTGCCCATGTGAGGCCTTATAACCTAATTTTCTTCATAAGTAGCAAAAAAATGTTCCGATTTGAAAAATCTTTGATAAATCGCTAGATATAAACAGAAATAAGTTATACAACGTCAAACGAAGGCAATCATAATATTATTATAGACGCCACAGTGTTCCGCGGTTTGTAGGCGTAGGAAGTTGCAGTGGCATCCCTAAAATACGTATTCTTAAGCCTAACTTTCTAGCTCTTTTGGTTCCCGAGATTTTTGCATTTTGGTTTTTCGGGTTATGTGGGCGTTAGGATCAATTCGCATTTGGGGCATAATAAAAATCTACATGCTTAATCCGAACTTTCTGTCAGGTTTTCTTGAAAATGCGAAAACCGTCTTTTGAGCTTGGTGGGCGTATGGGTGGGTGTGGCCAGATAATAGTACCACTAAAAGATGCGCTGGCATCCAAAGTTTATACATAGTGAATTTTAACTTTCTAGCTCTAATAGTTCCCGAGATTTTAGCGATTTCAGTTTTTTTTCGATTTGTGGGCGTTAAAGCGTTCGTGGCAGGCTGCGGAAATAAACTTGCGCTGTCCCGGGACCTCAAGAATTTTCATGCTTAATCTCAACATTGTATCTGCTATAGTTCCTGAGATCTCAGCGTTCATACGGACGGACAGACGGACATGGATCAATCGACTTCGCTATTGATCCTGATCAAGAATATATATACTTTATAGGATTGGAAACGCTTCCTTCTATCTGTTACATACTTTTCAACGAATCTAGTATACCCTTTTACTCTACGAGTAACGGGTATAAATAGCTATTCTAAAAAATACGCAAATAATTATTAATAACGTTCTAAAAAACAAAACAAATGATAAAACAAATTGTATATAAAACAAGTTTTATTTGTAATAAAAATTGCGTAAATAAATTCTAAATTTATTGCACTAATCTGGTCGGCAGAAACCTACAGTGCTCGACGCACTGTCTTCCCAGCAGATATGAAGGCTCAAACAATGAGCACCAGCTCCATGGCGACTATTAGCAGTAACTCAGTTACGAATGTTAACTTGTGGAGCTCTTCTACGTACACTGTAGCTGCAACTGCGGCCAGCTGCATTTGCTTGACTATTACTCCGCTGCCGAGTGGAATAACTATGTTGGCAAATAAAAGCACTGTTTTGAAATGCCCCTTCCAAGCTTCTGAGCGAAATGTCAACCGAAAACGTAAAGGCGTGGCCACGCCCCTGACCCGCAAAACTAAGGTTCAAGCCACTATGCCGCTCAACAAGACGGCCGATCATTCTTCTGCAAAGACATTGGGTAACAATCGATTCGCGAGTCTGGCTGATGAAGCAGATAATATGGATCAGGACCTGGAGGATGCTAACATTATTAACGGCGATGCACGTGTCCTTGGCGGAGATGGTCAATCAGTAAAAATCAGAACAAGATCCCTGCTACTTGTGTTCCGATCCGGTATTATAAGAAAAATTTCTCGACCTCAAGATCGGCTCCTCATACTATAACATTCGTACATCCAAATTTGGTGTTTCAGAATTTATACAGCCAACTCCGACGCTTGAAATCTGTAAAAACACTGACAACGCTTAACTGCCAATTTTGCACCTCCAGTTAAAGAAAGACAAGGCCTACAAAGTAGTGCTTAAAGTAATCCATTCGAACGTACCAAAATCCCAAATAGAACAGCGATTTACTGACTACGGCTTTGAGGTTCAACATACCGTTATAGTGGGCGTGGCAAGATGCTGAAATAAACAGCGATGTTTAAACAGCTAAATCAGTTATTTATAAACAAAACAAGAGGAAACGCTATAGTCGAGAGCCGCGACTATAAGATACCCGTTACTGTTTTACACAATTTTAAAATATTCATTTTGCTAGTGGAAATTACCCAAGCGCCACCTATTGTCGGAGAAAGCATGTCGAGTGACTGATAGTGTCGTCACTGCCCATGTGAGGCCTTATAACCTAATTTTCTTCATAAGTAGCGAAAAAATGTTCCGATTTGAAAAATCTTTGATAAATCGCTAGATATAAACAGAAATAAGTTATACACCGTCAAACGAAGGCAATCATAATATTATTATAGACGAAACAGTGTTCCGCGGTTTGTAGGCGTTAAAGTGGGAGCCGGGTAAAAACTCGTAGAAAGTTGCAGTGGCATCCCTAAAATACGTATTCTTAAGCCTAACTTTCTAGCTCTTTTGGTTCCCGAGATTTTTGCATTTTGGTTTTTCGGGTTATGTGGGCGTTAGGATGGGCGTGGCTAGCTGGAAAAAAATCAATTCGCATTTGGGGCATAATAAAAATCTACATGCTTAATCCGAACTTTCTGTCAGGTTTTCTTGAAAATTCGAAAACCGTCTTTTGAGCTAGGTGGGCGTATGGGTGGGTGTGGCCAGATAATATTACCACTAATCAAAGATGCGCTGGCATCCAAAGTTTATACATACTGAATTTCAACTTTCTAGCTCTAATAATTCCCGAGATTTTAGCGATTTTAGTTTTTTTCGATTTGTGGGCGTTAGAGCGTTCGTGGCAGGCTGCGGAAATAAACTTGCGCTGTCCCGGGACCTCAAGAATTTTCATGCTTAATCTCAACATTGTATCTGCTATAGTTCCTGAGATCTCAGCGTTCATACGGACGGACAGACGGACATGGATCAATCGACTTCGCTATTGATCCTGATCAAGAATATATATACTTTATAGGATTGGAAACGCTTCCTTCTATCTGTTACATACTTTTCAACGAATCTAGTATACCCTTTTACTCTACGAGTAACGGGTATAAATAGCTATTCTAAAAAATACGCAAATAATTATTAATAACGTTCTAAAAAACAAAACATATGATAAAACAAATTGTATATAAAACAAGTTTTATTTGTAATAAAAATTGCGTAAATAAATTCTAAATTTATTGCACTAATCTGGTCGGCAGAAACCTACAGTGCTCGACGCACTGTCTTCCCAGCAGATATGAAGGCTCAAACAATGAGCACCAGCTCCATGGCGACTATTAGCAGTAACTCAGTTACGAATGTTAACTTGTGGAGCTCTTCTACGTACACTGTAGCTGCAACTGCGGCCAGCTGCATTTGCTTGACTATTACTCCGCTGCCGAGTGGAATAACTATGTTGGCGAATAAAAGCACTGTTTTGAAATGCCCCTTCCAAGCTTCTGAGCGAAATGTCAACCGAAAACGTAAAGGCGTGGCCACGCCCCTGACCCGCAAAACTAAGGTTCAAGCCACTATGCCGCTCAACAAGACGGCCGATCATTCTTCTGCAAAGACATTGGGTAACAATCGATTCGCGAGTCTGGCTGATGAAGCAGATAATATGGATCAGGACCTGGAGGATGCTAACATTATTAACGGCGATGCACGTGTCCTTGGCGGAGATGGTCAATCAGTAAAATCAAACAAGATCCCTGCTACTTGTGTTCCGATCCGGTATTATAAGAAAAATTTCTCGACCTCAAGATCGGCTCCTCATACTATAACATTCGTACATCCAAATTTGGTGTTTTCAGAATTTATACAGCCAACTCCGACGCTTGAAATCTGTAAAAAACACTGACAACGCTTAACTGCCAATTTTGCACCTCCAGTTAAAGAAAGACAAGGCCTACAAAGTAGTGCTTAAAGTAATCCTACTCGAACTGTACCAAAATCCCAAATGGAACAGTAAGCGATTTACTGACTACGGCTTTGAGGTTCAACATACCGTTATAGTGGGCGTGGCAAGATGCTGAAATAAACAGCGATGTTTAAACAGCTAAATCAGTTATTTATAAACAAAACAAGAGGAAACGCTATAGTCGAGAGCCGCGACTATAAGATACCCGTTACTGTTTTACACAATTTTAAAATATTCATTTTGCTAGTGGAAATTACCCAAGCGCCACCTATTGTCGGAGAAAGCATGTCGAGTGACTGATAGTGTCGTCACTGCCCATGTGGAGGCCTTATAACCTAATTTTCTTCATAAGTAGCGAAAAAATGTTCCGATTTGAAAAATCTTTGATAAATCGCTAGATATAAACAGAAATAAGTTATACACCGTCAAACGAAGGCAATCATAATATTATTATAGACGAAACAGTGTTCCGCGGTTTGTAGGCGTTAAAGTGGGAGCCGGGTAAAAACTCGTAGAAAGTTGCAGTGGCATCCCTAAAATACGTATTCTTAAGCCTAACTTTCTAGCTCTTTTGGTTCCCGAGATTTTTGCATTTTGGTTTTTCGGGTTATGTGGGCGTTAGGATGGGCGTGGCTAGCTGGAAAAAAATCAATTCGCATTTGGGGCATAATAAAAATCTACATGCTTAATCCGAACTTTCTGTCAGGTTTTCTTGAAAATGCGAAAACCGTCTTTTGAGCTTGGTGGGCGTATGGGTGGGTGTGGCCAGATAATAGTACCACTAAAAGATGCGCTGGCATCCAAAGTTTATACATAGTGAATTTTAACTTTCTAGCTCTAATAGTTCCCGAGATTTTAGCGATTTTAGTTTTTTTCGATTTGTGGGCGTTAGAGCGTTCGTGGCAGGCTGCGGAAATAAACTTGCGCTGTCCCGGGACCTCAAGAATTTTCATGCTTAATCTCAACATTGTATCTGCTATAGTTCCTGAGATCTCAGCGTTCATACGGACGGACAGACGGACATGGATCAATCGACTTCGCTATTGATCCTGATCAAGAATATATATACTTTATAGGATTGGAAACGCTTCCTTCTATCTGTTACATACTTTTCAACGAATCTAGTATACCCTTTTACTCTACGAGTAACGGGTATAAATAGCTATTCTAAAAAATACGCAAATAATTATTAATAACGTTCTAAAAAACAAAACATATGATAAAACAAATTGTATATAAAACAAGTTTTATTTGTAATAAAAATTGCGTAAATAAATTCTAAATTTATTGCACTAATCTGGTCGGCAGAAACCTACAGTGCTCGACGCACTGTCTTCCCAGCAGATATGAAGGCTCAAACAATGAGCACCAGCTCCATGGCGACTATTAGCAGTAACTCAGTTACGAATGTTAACTTGTGGAGCTCTTCTACGTACACTGTAGCTGCAACTGCGGCCAGCTGCATTTGCTTGACTATTACTCCGCTGCCGAGTGGAATAACTATGTTGGCGAATAAAAGCACTGTTTTGAAATGCCCCTTCCAAGCTTCTGAGCGAAATGTCAACCGAAAACGTAAAGGCGTGGCCACGCCCTGACCCGCAAAACTAAGGTTCAAGCCACTATGCCGCTCAACAAGACGGCCGATCATTCTTCTGCAAAGACATTGGGTAACAATCGATTCGCGAGTCTGGCTGATGAAGCAGATAATATGGATCAGGACCTGGAGGATGCTAACATTATTAACGGCGATGCACGTGTCCTTGGCGGAGATGGTCAATCAGTAAAATCAAACAAGATCCCTGCTACTTGTGTTCCGATCCGGTATTATAAGAAAAATTTCTCGACCTCAAGATCGGCTCCTCATACTATAACATTCGTACATCCAAATTTGGTGTTTCAGAATTTATACAGCCAACTCCGACGCTTGAAATCTGTAAAAACACTGACAACGCTTAACTGCCAATTTTGCACCTCCAGTTAAAGAAAGACAAGGCCTACAAAGTAGTGCTTAAAGTAATCCATTCGAACGTACCAAAATCCCAAATAGAACAGCGATTTACTGACTACGGCTTTGAGGTCCAACATACTGCCCCAAAAAACTGATTGGAAGAACATTCAAGTTAGCGAGGATGATAACGAAGATACAATAAATTACAAAACGAGGCAAAATCTGTTCAATGTCAACCTTAAACAGAATGCAAATACAAATAAAACAACTTGGAAGACATAGAGTCACTGTCGAGCGTGCTTCCCGTAGAAGGGAATTACTTCAATGTCAAAGATGCCAAATGTTTGGGCACTCTGAAAACTACTGTATCCTGGACCCTGTCTGTGGTAAATGTAGTGGGTATCATGTTACTGGTTCCATTCTCTGTGTAGGCAATTCATACTTGTGCGTAAACTGTGGCGGTAATCACGTCTCGTCAGATAAAAGATGCCCAGTCAGAATAAAAAAAATAAAAAACACATTTTTGAAAAATAAATTTTGTAGTTGAAAATCCCAAAGCGCCACCCATTGTCGGAGAATAGCATAAATAGCGAAATAATGTTCTATGGTAAATCGATAAGTAATAATATAAATATATTATACGAGGTTAGACGATGACATTCACTATAATAAATGGACGCCACAGTTTTCCGCGGTTTGTGGGCGTTATAGTGGGCGTGGCAAGATGCTGAAATAAACAGCGATGTTTAAACAGCTAAATCAGTTATTTATAAACAAAACAAGAGGAAACGCTATAGTCGAGAGCCGCGACTATAAGATACCCGTTACTGTTTTACACAATTTTAAAATATTCATTTTGCTAGTGGAAATTACCCAAGCGCCACCTATTGTCGGAGAAAGCATGTCGAGTGACTGATAGTGTCGTCACTGCCCATGTGAGGCCTTATAACCTAATTTTCTTCATAAGTAGCGAAAAAATGTTCCGATTTGAAAAATCTTTGATAAATCGCTAGATATAAACAGAAATAAGTTATACAACGTCAAACGAAGGCAATCATAATATTATTATAGACGCCACAGTGTTCCGCGGTTTGTAGGCGTAGGAAGTTGCAGTGGCATCCCTAAAATACGTATTCTTAAGCCTAACTTTCTAGCTCTTTTGGTTCCCGAGATTTTTGCATTTTGGTTTTTCGGGTTATGTGGGCGTTAGGATGGGCGTAGCTAAAAACAATTCGCATTTGGGGCATAATAAAAATCTACATGCTTAATCCGAACTTTCTATCAGGTTTTCTTGAAAATGCGAAAACCGTCTTTTGAGCTTGGTGGGCGTATGGGTGGGTGTGGCCAGATAATAGTACCACTAAAAGATGCGCTGGCATCCAAAGTTTATACATAGTGAATTTTAACTTTCTAGCTCTAATAGTTCCCGAGATTTTAGCGATTTTATTTTTTTTCGATTTGTGGGCGTTAGAGCGTTCGTGGCAGGCTGCGGAAATAAACTTGCGCTGTCCCGGGACCTCAAGAATTTTCATGATCTCAACATTGTATCTGCTATAGTTCCTGAGATCTCAGCGTTCATACGGACGGACAGACGGACATGGATCAATCGACTTTGCTATAGATCCTGATCAAGAATATATATACTTTATAGGATTGGAAACGCTTCCTTCTATCTGTTACATACTTTTCAACGAATCTAGTATACCCTTTTACTCTACGAGTAACGGGTATAAATAGCTATTCTAAAAAATACGCAAATAATTATTAATAACGTTCCAAAAAACAAAACAAATGATAAAACAAATTATATATAAAACAAGTTTTATTTGTAATAAAAATTGCGTAAATCAATTCTAAATTTATTGCACTAATCTGTTCGGCAGAAACCTACAGTGCTCGACGCACTGTCTTCCCAGCAGATATGAAGGCTCAAACAATGAGCACCAGCTCCATGGCGACTATTAGCAGTAACTCAGTTACGACTGTTAACTTGTGGAGCTGTTCTACGTACACTGTAGCTGCAACTGCGGCCAGCTGCATTTGCTTGACTATTACTCCGCTGCCGAGTGGAATAACTATGTTGGCGAATAAAAGCACTGTTTTGAAATGCCCCTTCCAAGCTTCTGAGCGAAATGTCAACCGAAAACGTAAAGGCGTGGCCCCGCCCCTGACCCGCAAAACTAAGGTTCAGGCCACTATGCCGCTCAACAAGACGGCCGATCATTCTTCTGCAAAGACATTGGGTAACAATCGATTCGCGAGTCTGGCTGATGAAGCCCATAATATGGAACAGGACCTGGAGGATGCTAACATTATTAACGGCGATGCACGTGTCCTTGGCGGAGATGGTCAATCAGTAAAATCAAACAAGATCCCTGCTACTTGTGTTCCGATCCGGTATTATAAGAAAAATTTCTCGACCTCAAGATCGGCTCCTCATACTATAACATTCGTACATCCAAATTTGGTGTTTTCAGAATTTATACAGCCAACTCCGACGCTTGAAATCTGTAAAAACACTGACAACGCTTAACTGCCAATTTTGCACCTCCAGTTAAAGAAAGACAAGGCCTACAAAGTAGTGCTTAAAGTAATCCATTCGAACGTACCAAAATCCCAAAATAGAACAGCGATTTACTGACTACGGCTTTGAGGTCCAACATACTGCCCCCAAAAAACTGATTGGAAGAACATTCAAGTTAGCGAGGATGATAACGAAGATACAATAAATTACAAAACGAGGCAAAATCTGTTCAATGTCAACCTTAAACAGAATGCAAATAAAAATAAAACAACTTGGAAGACATAGAGTCACTGTCGAGCGTGCTTCCCGTAGAAAGGAATTACTTCAATGTCAAAGATGCCAAATGTTTGGGCACTCTAAAAACTACTGTATCCTGGACCCTGTCTGTGGTAAATGTAGTGGGTATCATGTTACTGGTTCCATTCTCTGTGTAGGCGATTCATACTTGTGCGTAAACTGTGGCGGTAATCACGTCTCGTCAGATAAAAGATGCCCAGTCAGATGAAAAAAAAAATAAAAACACATTTTTGAAAAATAAATTTTGTAGTTGAAAATCCCAAAGCGCCACCCATTGTCGGAGAATAGCATAAATAGCGAAATAATGTTCTATGGTAAATCGATAAGTAATAATAAAAATATATTATACGAGGTTAGACGAAGACATTCACTATAATAAATGGACGCCACAGTTTTCCGCGGTTTGTGGGCGTTATAGTGGGCGTGGCAAGATGCTGAAATAAACAGCGATGTTTAAACAGCTAAATCAGTTATTTATAAACAAAACAAGAGGAAACGCTATAGTCGAGAGCTGCGACTATAAGATACCCGTTACTGTTTTACACAATTTTCAAATATTAATTTTGCTAGTGGAAATTACCCAAGCGCCACCTATTGTCGGAGAAAGCATGTCGAGTGACTGATAGTGTCATCACTGCCCATGTGAGGCCTTATAACCTAATTTTCTTCATAAGTAGCAAAAAAAATGTTCCGATTTGAAAAATCTTTGATAAATCGCTAGATATAAACAGAAATAAGTTATACAACGTCAAACGAAGGCAATCATAATATTATTATAGACGCCACAGTGTTCCGCGGTTTGTAGGTAGGCGTAGGAAGTTGCAGTGGCATCCCTAAAATACGTATTCTTAAGCCTAACTTTCTAGCTCTTTTGGTTCCCGAGATTTTTGCATTTTGGTTTTTCGGGTTATGTGGGCGTTAGGATGGGCGTGGCTAGCTGGAAAAAAACAATTCGCATTTGGGGCATAATAAAAATCTACATGCTTAATCCGAACTTTTCTGTCAGGTTTTCTTGAAAATGCGAAAACCGTCTTTTGAGCTTGGTGGGCGTATGGGTGGGTGTGGCCAGATAATAGTACCACTAAAAGATGCGCTGGCATCCAAAGTTTATACATAGTGAATTTTAACTTTCTAGCTCTAATAGTTCCCGAGATTTTAGCGATTTTAGTTTTTTTCGATTTGTGGGCGTTAGAGCGTTCGTGGCAGGCTGCGGAAATAAACTTGCGCTGTCCCGGGACCTCAAGAATTTTCATGCTTAATCTCAACATTGTATCTGCTATAGTTCCTGAGATCTCAGCGTTCATACGGACGGACAGACGGACATGGATCAATCGACTTCGCTATTGATCCTGATCAAGAATATATATACTTTATAGGATTGGAAACGCTTCCTTCTATCTGTTACATACTTTTCAACGAATCTAGTATACCCTTTTACTCTACGAGTAACGGGTATAAAAAGCTATTCTATAAAATACGCAAATAATTATTAATAACCTTCCAAAAAACAAAACAAATGATAAAACAATTTATATATAAAACAAGTTTTATTTGTAATAAAAATTGCATAAATAAATTCTAAATTTATTGCGCTAATCTGTTCGGCAGAAACCTACAGTGCTCGACGCACTGTCTTCCCAGCAGATATGAAGGCTCAAACAATGAGCACCAGCTCCATGGCGACTATTAGCAGTAACTCAGTTACGAATGTTACCAGCACCATTTCAAGTGCTCAAGCAAAATTGTGGAGCTCTTCTACGTACACTGTAGCTGCAACTGCGGCCAGCTGCATTTGCTTGACTATTACTCCGCTGCCGAGTGGAATAACTATGTTGGCGAATAAAAACACTGTTTTGAAATGCCCCTTCCAAGCTTCTAAGCGAAATGTCAACCGAAAACGTAAAGGCGTGGCGCCGCCCCTGACCCGCAAAACTAAGGTTCAGGCCACTATGCCGCTCAACAAGACGGCCGATCATTATTCTGCAAAGACATTGGGTAACAATCGATTCGCGAGTCTGGCTGATGAAGCACATAATATGGAACAGGTCCTGGAGGATGCTAACATTATTAACGGCGATGCACGTGTCCTTGGCGGAGATGGTCAATCAGTAAAATCAAACAAGATCCCTGCTACTTGTGTTCCGATCCGGTATTATAAGAAAAATTTCTCGACCTCAAGATCGGCTCTTCATACTATAACATTCGTACATCCAAATTTGGTGTTTTCAGAATTTATACAGCCAACTCCGACGCTTGAAATCTGTAAAAACACTGACAACGCTTAACTGCCAATTTTGCACCTCCAGTTAAAGACAAGGCCTACAAAGTAGTGCTAAAAGTAATCCATTCGAACGTACCAAAATCCCAAAAAAAAACATCGATTTACCGACTACGTCTTTGAGGTCCAACATACTGCCCCAAAAAACTGATTGGAAGAACATTCAAGTTAGCGAGGATGATAACGAAGATACAATAAATTACAAATCGAGGCAAAATCTGTTCAATGTCAACCTTAAACAGAATGCAAATAAAAATAAAACAACTTGGAAGACATAGAGTCACTGTCGAGCGTGCTTCCCGTAGAAAGGAATTACTTCAATGTCAAAGATGCCAAATGTTTGGGCACTCTAAAAACTACTGTATCCTGGACCCTGTCTGTGGTAAATGTAGTGGGTATCATGTTACTGGTTCCATTCTCTGTGTAGGCGATTCATACTTGTGCGTAAACTGTGACGGTAATCACGTCTCGTCAGATAAAAGATGCCCAGTCAGAATAAAAAAAAATAAAAACACATTTTTGAAAAATAAATTTTGTAGTTGAAAATCCCAAAGCGCCACCCATTGTCGGAGAATAGCATAAATAGCGAAATAATGTTCTATGGTAAATCGATAAGTAATAATAAAAATATATTATACGAGGTTAGACGAAGACATTCACTATAATAAATGGACGCCACAGTTTTCCGCGTTTTGTGGGCGTTATAGTGGGCGTGGCAAGATGCTGAAATAAACAGCGATGTTTAAACAGCTAAATCAGTTATTTATAAACAAAACAAGAGAGGAAACGCTATAGTCGAGTGCCGCGACTATAAGATACCCGTTACTGTTTTACACAATTTTAAAATATTCATTTTGCTAGTGGAAATTACCCAAGCGCCACCTATTGTCGGAGAAAGCATGTCGAGTGACTGATAGTGTCGTCACTGCCCATGTGAGGCCTTATAACCTAATTTTCTTCATAAGTAGCGAAAAAATGTTCCGATTTGAAAAATCTTTGATAAATCGCTAGATATAAACAGAAATAAGTTATACAACGTCAAACGAAGGCAATCATAATATTATTATAGACGCCACAGTGTTCCGCGGTTTGTAGGCGTTAAAGTGGGGTGGCCGGATAAAACTCGTAGGAAGTTGCAGTGGCATCCCTAAAATACGTATTCTTAAGCCTAACTTTCTAGCTCTTTTGGTTCCCGAGATTTTTGCATTTTGGTTTTCGGGTTATGTGGGCGTTAGGATGGGCGTGGCTAGCTGGAAAAAAAAAACAATTCGCATTTGGGGCATAATAAAAATCTGCATGCTTAATCCGAATTTTCTGTCAGGTTTTCTTGAAAATGCGAAAACCGTCTTTTGAGCTTGGTGGGCGTATGGGTGGGTGTGGCCAGATAATAGTACCACTAAAAGATGCGCTGGCATCCAAAGTTTATACATAGTGAATTTTAACTTTCTAGCTCTAATAGTTCCCGAGATTTTAGCGATTTTAGTTTTTTTCGATTTGTGGGCGTTAGAGCGTTCGTGGCAGGCTGCGGAAATAAACTTGCGCTGTCCCGGGACCTCAAGAATTTTCATGCTTAATCTCAACATTGTATCTGCTATAGTTCCTGAGATCTCAGCGTTCATACGGACGGACAGACGGACATGGATCAATCGACTTCGCTATTGATCCTGATCAAGAATATATATACTTTATAGGATTGGAAACGCTTCCTTCTATCTGTTACATACTTTTCAACGAATCTAGTATACCCTTTTACTCTACGAGTAACGGGTATAAAAAGCTATTCTAAAAAATACGCAAATAATTATTAATAACCTTCCAAAAAACAAAACAAATGATAAAACAAATTATATAAAACACAAGTTTTATTTGTAATAAAAATTGCGTAAATAAATTCTAAATTTATTGCACTAATCTGGTCGGCAGAAACCTACAGTGCTCGACGCACTGTCTTCCCAGCAGATATGAAGGCTCAAACAATGAGCACCAGCTCCATGGCGACTATTAGCAGTAACTCAGTTACGAATGTTAACTTTCAAGTGTGGAGCTCTTCTACGTACACTGTAGCTGCAACTGCGGCCAGCTGCATTTGCTTGACTATTACTCCGCTGCCGAGTGGAATAACTATGTTGGCGAATAAAAGCACTGTTTTGAAATGCCCCTTCCAAGCTTCTGAGCGAAATGTCAACCGAAAACGTAAAAGGCGTGGCCACGCCCCTGACCCGCAAAACTAAGGTTCAGGCCACTATGCCGCTCAACAAGACGGCCGATCATTCTTCTGCAAAGACATTGGGTAACAATCGATTCGCGAGTCTGGCTGATGAAGCAGATAATATGGAACAGGACCTGGAGGATGCTAACATTATTAACGGCGATGCACGTGTCCTTGGCGGAGATGGTCAATCAGTAAAATCAAACAAGATCCCTGCTACTTGTGTTCCGATCCGGTATTATAAGAAAAATTTCTCGACCTCAAGATCGGCTCCTCATACTATAACATTCGTACATCCAAATTTGGTGTTTCAGAATTTATACAGCCAACTCCGACGCTTGAAATCTGTAAAAACACTGACAACGCTTAACTGCCAATTTTGCACCTCCAGTTAAAGAAAGACAAGGCCTACAAAGTAGTGCTTAAAGTAATCCATTCGAACGTACCAAAATCCCAAATAGAACAGCGATTTACTGACTACGGCTTTGAGGTTCAACATACTGCCCCAAAAAACTGATTGGAAGAACATTCAAGTTAGCGAGGATGATAACGAAGATACAATAAATTACAAAACGAGGCAAAATCTGTTCAATGTCAACCTTAAACAGAATGCAAATACAAATAAAACAACTTGGAAGACATAGAGTCACTGTCGAGCGTGCTTCCCGTAGAAAGGAATTACTTCAATGTCAAAGATGCCAAATGTTTGGGCACTCTGAAAACTACTGTATCCTGGACCCTGTCTGTGGTAAATGTAGTGGGTATCATGTTACTGGTTCCATTCTCTGTGTAGGCAATTCATACTTGTGCGTAAACTGTGGCGGTAATCACGTCTCGTCAGATAAAAGATGCCCAGTCAGAATAAAAAAAAATAAAAAACACATTTTTGAAAAATAAATTTTGTAGTTGAAAATCCCAAAGCGCCACCCATTGTCGGAGAATAGCATAAATAGCGAAATAATGTTCTATGGTAAATCGATAAGTAATAATAAAAATATATTATACGAGGTTAGACGAAGACATTCACTATAATAAATGGACGCCACAGTTTTCCGCGGTTTGTGGGCGTTATAGTGGGCGTGGCAAGATGCTGAAATAAACAGCGATGTTTAAACAGCTAAATCAGTTATTTATAAACAAAACAAGAGGAAACGCTATAGTCGAGAGCCGCGACTATAAGATACCCGTTACTGTTTTACACAATTTTAAAATATTCATTTTGCTAGTGGAAATTACCCAAGCGCCACCTATTGTCGGAGAAAGCATGTCGAGTGACTGATAGTGTCGTCACTGCCCATGTGAGGCCTTATAACCTAATTTTCTTCATAAGTAGCGAAAAAATGTTCCGATTTGAAAAATCTTTGATAAATCGCTAGATATAAACAGAAATAAGTTATACAACGTCAAACGAAGGCAATCATAATATTATTATAGACGCCACAGTGTTCCGCGGTTTGTAGGCGTTAAAGTGGGCGTGGCCGGATAAAAACTCGTAGGAAGTTGCAGTGGCATCCCTAAAATACGTATTCTTAAGCCTAACTTTCTAGCTCTTTTGGTTCCCGAGATTTTTGCATTTTGGTTTTTCGGGTTATGTGGGCGTTAGGATGGGCGTGGCTAGCTGGAAAAAAAACAATTCGCATTTGGGGCATAATAAAAATCTGCATGCTTAATCCGAATTTTCTGTCAGGTTTTCTTGAAAATGCGAAAACCGTCTTTTGAGCTTGGTGGGCGTATGGGTGGGTGTGGCCAGATAATAGTACCACTAAAAGATGCGCTGGCATCCAAAGTTTATACATAGTGAATTTTAACTTTCTAGCTCTAATAGTTCCCGAGATTTTAGCGATTTTAGTTTTTTTCGATTTGTGGGCGTTAGAGCGTTCGTGGCAGGCTGCGGAAATAAACTTGCGCTGTCCCGGGACCTCAAGAATTTTCATGCTTAATCTCAACATTGTATCTGCTATAGTTCCTGAGATCTCAGCGTTCATACGGACGGACAGACGGACATGGATCAATCGACTTCGCTATTGATCCTGATCAAGAATATATATACTTTATAGGATTGGAAACGCTTCCTTCTATCTGTTACATACTTTTCAACGAATCTAGTATACCCTTTTACTCTACGAGTAACGGGTATAAATAGCTATTCTAAAAATACGCAAATAATTATTAATAACCTTCCAAAAAACAAAACAAATGATAAAACCAATTATATATAAAACAAGTTTTATTTGTAATAAAAATTGCGTAAATAAATTCTAAATTTATTGCACTAATCTGTTCGGCAGAAACCTACAGTGCTCGACGCACTGTCTTCCCAGCAGATATGAAGGCTCAAACAATGAGCACCAGCTCCATGGCGACTATTAGCAGTAACTCAGTTACGACTGTTAACTTGTGGAGCTGTTCTACGTACACTGTAGCTGCAACTGCGGCCAGCTGCATTTGCTTGACTATTACTCCGCTGCCGAGTGGAATAACTATGTTGGCGAATAAAAGCACTGTTTTGAAATGCCCCTTCCAAGCTTCTGAGCGAAATGTCAACCGAAAACGTAAAGGCGTGGCCCCGCCCCTGACCCGCAAAACTAAGGTTCAGGCCACTATGCCGCTCAACAAGACGGCCGATCATTCTTCTGCAAAGACATTGGGTAACAAGCGATTCGCGAGTCTGGCTGATGAAGCAGATAATATGGAACAGGACCTGGAGGATGCTAACATTATTAACGGCGATGCATGTGTCCTTGGCGGAGATGGTCAATCAGTAAAATCAAACAAGATCCCTGCTACTTGTGTTCCGATCCGGTATTATAAGAAAAATTTCTCGACCTCAAGATCGGCTCCTCATACTATAACATTCGTACATCCAAATTTGGTGTTTTCAGAATTTATACAGCCAACTCCGACGCTTGAAATCTGTAAAAACACTGACAACGCTTAACTGCCAATTTTGCACCTCCAGTTAAAGAAAGACAAGGCCTACAAAGTAGTGCTTAAAGTAATCCATTCGAACGTACCAAAATCCCAAATAGAACAGCGATTTACTGACTACGGCTTTGAGGTCCAACATACTGCCCCAAAAAACTGATTGGAAGAACATTCAAGTTAGCGAGGATGATAACGAAGATACAATAAATTACAAAACGAGGCAAAATCTGTTCAATGTCAACCTTAAACAGAATGCAAATACAAATAAAACAACTTGGAAGACATAGAGTCACTGTCGAGCGTGCTTCCCGTAGAAAGGAATTACTTCAATGTCAAAGATGCCAAATGTTTGGGCACTCTAAAAACTACTGTATCCCGGACCCTGTCTGTGGTAAATGTAGTGGGTATCATGTTACTGGTTCCATTCTGTGTGTAGGCGATTCATACTTGTGCGTAAACTGTGGCGGTAATCACGTCTCGTCAGATAAAAGATGCCCAGTCAGAATAAAAAAAAATAAAAACACATTTTTGAAAAATAAATTTTGTAGTTGAAAATCCCAAAGCGCCACCCATTGTCGGAGAATAGCATAAATAGCGAAATAATGTTCTATGGTAAATCGATAAGTAATAATAAAAATATATTATACGAGGTTAGACGAAGACATTCACTATAATAAATGGACGCCACAGTTTTCCGCGGTTTGTGGGCGTTATAGTGGGCGTGGCAAGATGCTGAAATAAACAGCGATGTTTAAACAGCTAAATCAGTTATTTATAAACAAAACAAGAGGAAACGCTATAGTCGAGAGCCGCGACTATAAGATACCCGTTACTGTTTTACACAATTTTAAAATATTCATTTTGCTAGTGGAAATTACCCAAGCGCCACCTATTGTCGGAGAAAGCATGTCGAGTGACTGATAGTGTCATCACTGCCCATGTGAGGCCTTATAACCTAATTTTCTTCATAAGTAGCGAAAAAAATGTTCCGATTTGAAAAATCTTTGATAAATCGCTAGATATAAACAGAAATAAGTTATACAACGTCAAACGAAGGCAATCATAATATTATTATAGACGCCACAGTGTTCCGCGGTTTGTAGGCGTTGGGGGCGTAGGAAGTTGCAGTGGCATCCCTAAAATACGTATTCTTAAGCCTAACTTTCTAGCTCTTTTGGTTCCCGAGATTTTTGCATTTTGGTTTTTCGGGTTATGTGGGCGTTAGGATGGGCGTGGCTAGCTGGAAAAATCAATTCGCATTTGGGGCATAATAAAAATCTACATGCTTAATCCGAACTTTCTGTCAGGTTTTCTTGAAAATGCGAAAACCGTCTTTTGAGCTTGGTGGGCGTATGGGTGGGTTTCGCCAGATAATAGTACCACTAAAAGATGCGCTGGCATCCGTAGTTTATACATACTGAATTTCAACATTCTAGCTCTAATAGTTCCCGAGATTTTAGCGATTTTAGTTTTTTTTCGATTTGTGGGCGTTAGAGCGTTCGTGGCAGGCTGCGGAAATAAACTTGCGCTGTCCCGGGACCTCAAGAATTTTCATGCTTAATCTCAACATTGTATCTGCTATAGTTCCTGAGATCTCAGCGTTCATACGGACGGACAGACGGACATGGATCAATCGACTTCGCTATTGATCCTGATCAAGAATATATATACTTTATAGGATTGGAAACGCTTCCTTCTATCTGTTACATACTTTTCAACGAATCTAGTATACCCTTTTACTCTACGAGTAACGGGTATAAAAAGCTATTCTAAAAAATACGCAAATAATTATTAATAACCTTCCAAAAAACAAAACAAATGATAAAACCAATTATATATAAAACAAGTTTTATTTGTAATAAAAATTGCGTAAATAAATTCTAAATTTATTGCACTAATCTGTTCGGCAGAAACCTACAGTGCTCGACGCACTGTCTTCCCAGCAGATATGAAGGCTCAAAAAATGAGCACCAGCTCCATGGCGACTATTAGCAGTAACTCAGTTACGAATGTTACCAGCACCATTTCAAGTGCTCAAGCAAAATTGTGGAGCTCTTCTATGTACACTGTAGCTGCAACTGCGGCCAGCTGCATTTGCTTGACTATTACTCCGTTGCCGAGTGGAATAACTATGTTGGCGAATAAAAGCACTGTTTTGAAATGCCCCTTCCAAGCTTCTAAGCGAAATGTCAACCGAAAACGTAAAGGCGTGGCACCGCCCCTGACCCGCAAAACTAAGGTTCAGGCCACTATGCCGCTCAACAAGACGGCCGATCATTCTTCTGCAAAGACATTGGGTAACAATCGATTCGCGAGTCTGGCTGATGAAGCACGTAATATGGAACAGGTCCTGGAGGATGCTAACATTATTAACGGCGATGCACGTGTCCTTGGCAGAGATGGTCAATCAGTAAAATCAAACAAGATCCCTGCTACTTGTGTTGCGATCCGGTATTATAAGAAAAATTTCTCGACCTCAAGATCGGCTCCTCATACTATAACATTCGTACATCCAAATTTGGTGTTTTCAGAATTTATACAGCCAACTACGACGCTTGAAAAACTGTAAAAACACTGACAACGCTTAATTGCCAATTTTGCACCTCCAGTTAAAGAAAGACAAGGCCTACAAAGTAGTGCTTAAAGTAATCCATTCGAACGTACCAAAATCCCAAATAGAACAGCGATTTACTGACTACGGCTTTGAGGTCTAACATACTGCCCCAAAAAACTGATTGGAAGAACATTCAAGTTAGCGAGGATGATAACGAAGATACAATAAATTACAAAACGAGGCAAAATCTGTTCAATGTCAACCTTAAACAGAATGCAAATAAAAATAAAACAACTTGGAAGACATAGAGTGACTGTCGAGCGTGCTTCCCGTAGAAAGGAATTACTTCAATGTCAAAGATGCCAAATGTTTCGGCACTCTGAAAACTACTGTATCCTGGACCCTGTCTGTGGTAAATGTAGTGGGTATCATGTTACTGGTTCCATTCTATGTGTAGGCGATTCATACTTGTGCGTAAACTGTGGCGGTAATCACGTCTCGTCAGATAAAAGATGCCCAGTCAGAATAAAAAAAAATAAAAACACATTTTTGAAAAATAAATTTTGTAGTTGAAAATCCCAAAGCGCCACCCATTGTCGGAGAATATCATAAATAGATAAGTAATAATAAAAATATATTATACGAGGTTAGACGAAGACATTCACTATAATAAATGGACGCCACAGTTTTCCGCGGTTTGTGGGCGTTATAGTGGGCGTGGCAAGATGCTGAAATAAACAGCGATGTTTAAACAGCTAAATCAGTTATTTATAAACAAAACAAGAGGAAACGCTATAGTCGAAAGCTGCGACTATAAGATACCCGTTACTGTTTTACACAATTTTAAAATATTCATTTTGCTAGTGGAAATTACCCAAGCGCCACCTATTGTCGGAGAAAGCATGTCGAGTGACTGATAGTGTCATCACTGCCCATGTGAGGCCTTATAACCTAATTTTCTTCATAAGTAGCGAAAAAATGTTCCGATTTGAAAAATCTTTGATAAATCGCTAGATATAAACAGAAATAAGTTATACAACGTCAAACGAAGGCAATCATAATATTATTATAGACGCCACAGTGTTCCGCAGTTTGTAGGCGTTAAAGTGGGCGTGGCCGGATAAAAACTCGTAGGAAGTTGCAGTGGCATCCCTAAAATACGTATTCAAACTTTCTAGCTCTTTCGGTTCCCGAGATTTTTGCATTTTGGTTTTTCGGGTTTTGTGGGCGTTAGGATGGGCGTGGCTATCTGGAAAAAAACAATTCGCATTTGGGGCATAATAAAAATCTACATGATTAATCTGAACTTTCTATCACTTATAGTTACCGAGATATCAGGTTTTCTTGAAAATGCGAAAACCGTCTTTTGAGCTTGGTGGGCGTATGGGTGGGTGTGGCCAGATAATAGTACCACTAAAAGATGCGCTGGCATCCAAAGTTTATACATAGTGCATTTTAACTTTCTAGCTCTAATAGTTCCCGAGATTTTGGCGATTTTAGTTTTTTTTCGATTTGTGGGCGTTAGAGCGTTCGTGGCAGGCTGCGGAAATAAACTTGCGCTGTCCCGGGACCTCAAGAATTTTCATGCTTAATCTCAACATTGTATCTGCTATAGTTCCTGAGATCTCAGCGTTCATACGGACGGACAGACGGACATGGATCAATCGACTTCGCTATTGATCCTCATCAAGAATATATATACTTTATAGTATTGTAAACGCTTCCTTCTATCTGTTACATACTTTTCAACGAATCTAGTATACCCTTTTACTCTACGAGTAACGGGTATAAAAAGCTATTCTAAAAAATACGCAAATAATTATTAATAACCTTCCAAAAAACAAAACAAATGATAAAACCAATTATATATAAAACAAGTTTTACTTGTAATAAAAATTGCGTAAATAAATTCTAAATTTATTGCACTAATCTGTTCGGCAGAAACCTACAGTGCTCGACGCACTGTCTTCCCAGCAGATATGAAGGCTCAAACAATGAGCACCAGCTCCATGGCGACTATTAGCAGTAACTCAGTTACGAATGTTACCAGCACCATTTCAAGTGCTCAAGCAAACTTGTGGAGCTCTTCTACGTACACTGTAGCTGCAACTGCGGCCAGCTGCATTTGCTTGACTATTACTCCGCTGCCGAGTGGAATAACTATGTTGGCGAATAAAAGCACTGTTTTGAAATGCCCCTTCCAAGCTTCTGAGCGAAATGTCAACCGAAAACGTAAAGGCGTGGCCCCGCCCCTGACCCGCAAAACTAAGGTTCAGGCCACTATGCCGCTCAACAAGACGGCCGATCATTCTTCTGCAAAGACATTGGGTAACAATCGATTCGCGATTCTGGCTGATGAAGCACATAATATGGAACAGGTCCTGGAGGATGCTAACATTATTAACGGCGATGCACGTGTCCTTGGCGGAGATGGTCAATCAGTAAAATCAAACAAGATCCCTGCTACTTGTGTTCCGATCCGGTATTATAAGAAAAATTTCTCGACCTCAAGATCGGCTCTTCATACTATAACATTCGTACATCCAAATTTGGTGTTTTCAGAATTTATACAGCCAACTCCGACGCTTGAAATCTGTAAAAACACTGACAACGCTTAACTACCAATTTTGCACCTCCAGTTAAAGAAAGACAAGGCCTACAAAGTAGTGCTTAAAGTAATCCATTCGAACGTACCAAAATCCCAAATAGAACAGCGATTTACTGACTACGGCTTTGAGGTCTAACATACTGCCCCAAAAAACTGATTGGAAGAACATTCAAGTAAGCGAGGATGATAACGAAGATACAATAAATTACAAAACGAGGCAAAATCTGTTCAATGTCAACCTTAAAAAGAATGCAAATAAAAATAAAACAACTTGGAAGACATAGAGTCACTGTCGAGCGTGCTTCCCGTAGAAAGGAATTACTTCAATGTCAAAGATGCCAAATGTTTCGGCACTCTGAAAACTTCTGTATTCTGGACCCTGTCTGTGGTAAATGTAGTGGGTATCATGTTACTGGTTCCATTCTCTGTGTAGGCGATTCATACTTGTGCGTAAACTGTGGCGGTAATCACGTCTCGTCAGATAAAAAAATATTTGAAATATACATTTTGTAGTGGAAAATCTCAAAGCGCCACCCATTGTCGGAGAATAGCATAAATAGCGAAATAATGTTCTATGGTAAATCGATAAGTAATAATAAAAATATATTATACGAGGTTAGACGAAGACATTCACTATAATAAATGGACGCCACAGTTTTCCGCGGTTTGTGGGCGTTATAGTGGGCGTGGCAAGATGCTGAAATAAACAGCGATGTTTAAACAGCTAAATCAGTTATTTATAAACAAAACAAGAGGAAACGCTATAGTCGAGAGCCGCGACTATAAGATACCCGTTACTGTTTTACACAATTTTAAAATATTCATTTTGCTAGTGGAAATTACCCAAGCGCCACCTATTGTCGGAGAAAGCATGTCGAGTGACTGATAGTGTCATCACTGCCTATGTGAGGCCTTATAACCTAATTTTCTTCATAAGTAGCGAAAAAATGTTCCGATTTGAAAAATCTTTGATAAATCGCTAGATATAAACAGAAATAAGTTATACAACGTCAAACGAAGGCAATCATAATATTATTATAGACGCCACAGTGTTCCGCGGTTTGTAGGTGTTAAAGTGGGCGTGGCCGGATAAAAACTCGTAGGAAGTTGCAGTGGCATCCCTAAAATACGTATTCAAACTTTCTAGCTCTTTCGGTTCCCGAGATTTTTGCATTTTGGTTTTTCGGGTTTTGTGGGCGTTAGGATGGGCGTGGCTATCTGGAAAAAAACAATTCGCATTTGGGGCATAATAAAAATCTACATGATTAATCCGAACTTTCTATCACTTATAGTTACCGAGATATCAGGGTTTTCTTGAAAATGCGAAAACCGTCTTTTGAGCTTGGTGGGCGTATGGGTGGGTGTGGCCAGATAATAGTACCACTAAAAGATGCGCTGGCATCCAAAGTTTATACATAGTGCATTTTAACTTTCTAGCTCTAATAGTTCCCGAGATTTTAGCGATTTTAGTTTTTTTCGATTTGAGCGTTCGTGGCAGGCTGCGGAAATAAACTTGCGCTGTCCCGGAACCTCAAGAATTTTCATGCTTAATCTCAACATTGTATCTGCTATAGTTCCTGAGATCTCAGCGTTCATACGGACGGACAGACGGACATGGATCAATCGACTTCGCTATTGATCCTCATCAAGAATATATATACTTTATAGTATTGTAAACGCTTCCTTCTATCTGTTACATACTTTTCAACGAATCTAGTATACCCTTTTACTCTACGAGTAACGGGTATAAAAAGCTATTCTAAAAAATACGCAAATAATTATTAATAACCTTCCAAAAAACAAAACAAATGATAAAACCAATTATATATAAAACAAGTTTTACTTGTAATAAAAATTGCGTAAATAAATTCTAAATTTATTGCACTAATCTGTTCGGCAGAAACCTACAGTGCTCGACGCACTGTCTTCCCAGCAGATATGAAGGCTCAAACAATGAGCACCAGCTCCATGGCGACTATTAGCAGTAACTCAGTTACGAATGTTACCAGCACCATTTCAAGTGCTCAAGCAAACTTGTGGAGCTCTTCTACGTACACTGTAGCTGCAACTGCGGCCAGCTGCATTTGCTTGACTATTACTCCGCTGCCGAGTGGAATAACTATGTTGGCGAATAAAAGCACTGTTTTGAAATGCCCCTTCCAAGCTTCTGAGCGAAATGTCAACCGAAAACGTAAAGGCGTGGCCCCGCCCCTGACCCGCAAAACTAAGGTTCAGGCCACTATGCCGCTCAACAAGACGGCCGATCATTCTTCTGCAAAGACATTGGGTAACAATCGATTCGCGAGTCTGGCTGATGAAGCACATAATATGGAACAGGTCCTGGAGGATGCTAACATTATTAACGGCGATGCACGTGTCCTTGGCGGAGATGGTCAATCAGTAAAATCAAACAAGATCCCTGCTACTTGTGTTCCGATCCGGTATTATAAGAAAAATTTCTCGACCTCAAGATCGGCTCTTCATACTATAACATTCGTACATCCAAATTTGGTGTTTTCAGAATTTATACAGCCAACTCCGACGCTTGAAATCTGTAAAAACACTGACAACGCTTAACTACCAATTTTGCACCTCCAGTTAAAGAAAGACAAGGCCTACAAAGTAGTGCTTAAAGTAATCCATTCGAACGTACCAAAATCCCAAATAGAACAGCGATTTACTGACTACGGCTTTGAGGTCTAACATACTGCCCCAAAAAACTGATTGGAAGAACATTCAAGTAAGCGAGGATGATAACGAAGATACAATAAATTACAAAACGAGGCAAAATCTGTTCAATGTCAACCTTAAAAAGAATGCAAATAAAAATAAAACAACTTGGAAGACATAGAGTCACTGTCGAGCGTGCTTCCCGTAGAAAGGAATTACTTCAATGTCAAAGATGCCAAATGTTTCGGCACTCTGAAAACTTCTGTATTCTGGACCCTGTCTGTGGTAAATGTAGTGGGTATCATGTTACTGGTTCCATTCTCTGTGTAGGCGATTCATACTTGTGCGTAAACTGTGGCGGTAATCACGTCTCGTCAGATAAAAAAATATTTGAAATATACATTTTGTAGTGGAAAATCTCAAAGCGCCACCCATTGTCGGAGAATAGCATAAATAGCGAAATAATGTTCTATGGTAAATCGATAAGTAATAATAAAAATATATTATACGAGGTTAGACGAAGACATTCACTATAATAAATGGACGCCACAGTTTTCCGCGGTTTGTGGGCGTTATAGTGGGCGTGGCAAGATGCTGAAATAAACAGCGATGTTTAAACAGCTAAATCAGTTATTTATAAACAAAACAAGAGGAAACGCTATAGTCGAGAGCCGCGACTATAAGATACCCGTTACTGTTTTACACAATTTTAAAATATTCATTTTGCTAGTGGAAATTACCCAAGCGCCACCTATTGTCGGAGAAAGCATGTCGAGTGACTGATAGTGTCATCACTGCCTATGTGAGGCCTTATAACCTAATTTTCTTCATAAGTAGCGAAAAAATGTTCCGATTTGAAAAATCTTTGATAAATCGCTAGATATAAACAGAAATAAGTTATACAACGTCAAACGAAGGCAATCATAATATTATTATAGACGCCACAGTGTTCCGCGGTTTTGTAGGCGTTAAAGTGGGCGTGGCCGGATAAAAACTCGTAGGAAGTTGCAGTGGCATCCCTAAAATACGTATTCAAACTTTCTAGCTCTTTCGGTTCCCGAGATTTTTGCATTTTTGGTTTTTCGGGTTTTGTGGGCGTTAGGATGGGCGTGGCTATCTGGAAAAAAACAATTCGCATTTGGGGCATAATAAAAATCTACATGATTAATCCGAACTTTCTATCACTTATAGTTACCGAGATATCAGGTTTTCTTGAAAATGCGAAAACCGTCTTTTGAGCTTGGTGGGCGTATGGGTGGGTGTGGCCAGATAATAGTACCACTAAAAGATGCGCTGGCATCCAAAGTTTATACATAGTGCATTTTAACTTTCTAGCTCTAATAGTTCCCGAGATTTTAGCGATTTTAGTTTTTTTCGATTTGAGCGTTCGTGGCAGGCTGCGGAAATAAACTTGCGCTGTCCCGGAACCTCAAGAATTTTCATGCTTAATCTCAACATTGTATCTGCTATAGTTCCTGAGATCTCAGCGTTCATACGGACGGACAGACGGACATGGATCAATCGACTTCGCTATTGATCCTCATCAAGAATATATATACTTTATAGGATTGGAAACGCTTCCTTCTATCTGTTACATACTTTTCAACGAATCTAGTATACCCTTTTACTCTACGAGTAACGGGTATAAAAAGTTATTCTAAAAAATACGCAAATAATTATTAATAACCTTCCAAAAAACAAAACAAATGATAAAACCAATTATATATAAAACAAGTTTTATTTGTAATAAAAATTGCGTAAATAAATTCTGAATGTATTGCACTAATCTGTTCGGCAGAAACCTACAGTGCTCGACGCACTGTCTTCCCAGCAGATATGAAGGCTCAAACAATGAGCACCAGCTCCATGGCGACTATTAGCAGTAACTCAGTTACGAATGTTACCAGCACCATTTCAAGTGCTCAAGCAAACTTGTGGAGCTCTTCTACGTACACTGTAGCTGCAACTGCGGCCAGCTGCATTTGCTTGACTATTACTCCGCTGCCGAGTGGAATAACTATGTTGGCGAATAAAAGCACTGTTTTGAAATGCCCCTTCCAAGCTTCTGAGCGAAATGTCAACCGAAAACGTAAAGGCGTAGCCCCGCCCCTGACCCGCAAAACTAAGGTTCAGGCCACTATGCCGCTCAACAAGACGGCCGATCATTATTCTGCAAAGACATTGGGTAACAATCGATTCGCGAGTCTGGCTGATGAAGCACATAATATGGAACAGGTCCTGGAGGATGCTAACATTATTAACGGCGATGCACGTGTCCTTGGCGGAGATGGTCAATCAGTAAAATCAAACAAGATCCCTGCTACTTGTGTTCCGATCCGGTATTATAAGAAAAATTTCTCGACCTCAAGATCGGCTCTTCATACTATAACATTCGTACATCCAAATTTGGTGTTTTCAGAATTTATACAGCCAACTCCGACGCTTGAAATCTGTAAAAACACTGACAACGCTTAACTACCAATTTTGCACCTCCAGTTAAAGAAAGACAAGGCCTACAAAGTAGTGCTTAAAGTAATCCATTCGAACGTACCAAAATCCCAAATAGAACAGCGATTTACTGACTACGGCTTTGAGGTCTAACATACTGCCCCAAAAAACTGATTGGAAGAACATTCAAGTAAGCGAGGATGATAACGAAGATACAATAAATTACAAAACGAGGCAAAATCTGTTCAATGTCAACCTTAAACAGAATGCAAATAAAAATAAAACAACTTGGAAGACATAGAGTCACTGTCGAGCGTGCTTCCCGTAGAAAGGAATTACTTCAATGTCAAAGATGCCAAATGTTTCGGCACTCTGAAAACTACTGTATCCTGGATCCTGTCTGTGGTAAATGTAGTGGGTATCATGTTACTGGTTCCATTCTATGTGTAGGCGATTCATACTTGTGCGTAAACTGTGGCGGTAATCACGTCTCGTCAGATAAAAGATGCCCAGTCAGAATAAAAAAAAAATAAAAACACATTTTTGAAAAATAAATTTTGTAGTTGAAAATCTCAAAGCGCCACCCATTGTCGGAGAATATCATAAATAGATAAGTAATAATAAAAATATATTATACGAGGTTAGACGAAGACATTCACTATAATAAATGGACGCCACAGTTTTCCGCGGTTTGTGGGCGTTATAGTGGGCGTGGCAAGATGCTGAAATAAACAGCGATGTTTAAACAGCTAAATCAGTTATTTATAAACAAAACAAGAGGAAACGCTATAGTCGAAAGCTGCGACTATAAGATACCCGTTACTGTTTTACACAATTTTAAAATATTCATTTTGCTAGTGGAAATTACCCAAGCGCCACCTATTGTCGGAGAAAGCATGTCGAGTGACTGATAGTGTCATCACTGCCTATGTGAGGCCTTATAACCTAATTTTCTTCATAAGTAACGAAAAAATGTTCCGATTTGAAAAATCTTTGATAAATCGCAAGATATAAACAGAAATAAGTTATACAACGTCAAACGAAGGCAATCATAATATTATTATAGACGCCACAGTGTTCCGCGGTTTGTAGGCGTTAAAGTGGGCGTGGCCGGATAAAAACTCGTAGGAAGTTGCAGTGGCATCCCTAAAATACGTATTCAAACTTTCTAGCTCTTTCGGTTCCCGAGATTTTTGCATTTTGGTTTTTCGGGTTTTGTGGGCGTTAGGATGGGCGTGGCTATCTGGAAAAAAACAATTCGCATTTGGGGCATAATAAAAATCTACATGATTAATCCGAACTTTCTATCACTTATAGTTACCGAGATATCAGGTTTTCTTGAAAATGCGAAAACCGTCTTTTGAGCTTGGTGGGCGTATGGGTAGGTGTGGCCAGATAATAGTACCACTAAAAGATGCGCTGGCATCCAAAGTTTATACATAGTGCATTTTAACTTTCTAGCTCTAATAGTTCCCGAGATCTTAGCGATTTTAGTTTTTTTCGATTTGTGGGCGTTAGAGTGGGCGTGGCAGGATGCTGTAATATACTTGTGCTGTCTCGGGACCTCAAGAATCCTCATGATTAATCTCATCGTTGTATCTGCTATAGTTCCTGAGATCTCAGCGTTCATACGGACGGACGGACGGACGGACGGACAGACGGACATAGCTCAATCGACTTCGCTATTAATCCTGATCAAGAATATATATACTTTATAGGATCGGAAACGCTTCCTTCTATCTGTTACATACTTTTCAACGAATCTAGTATACCCTTTTACTCTACGAGTAACGGGTATAAATACGATGTTTCGGTTAGAACAATTAGGCATCGAAATACATACTAATCATACAGCGGTATAGATATAAGTGTTTCCGAATATATAAAGTCTATATATACCACTAGTCGATGGGAGGGGGATTTAAGGGCAAGCAAAGCTCGGGATTAGATGAGATTTTTCGGGGTAGCCTCCCAACTCTAACCTATACCCATTGAAACCCACTAAATAATTGACAAATAATATTAAAACAAGAAGAAACGCTATAGTCGAGTGCCGCGACTATAAGATACCCGTTACTGTTTTACACATTTTTGAAAAATACATTTTGTAGATTAGTGGAAAATCCCAAAGCGCCACCCATTGTCGGAGAATAGCATAAATAGCGAAATAATGTTCTATGGTAAATCGATAAGTAATAATAAAAATATATTATACGAGGTTAAACAAAGACATACACTATAATAAATGGACGCCACAGTTTTCCGCGGTTTGTGGGCGTTATAGTGGGCTTGCCCAATTTCAACTCTATATATTTTTTAGTTCCTGAGATCTCCGCCTTCATACGGACAGACGGACGGACGGACGAACAGATTGGTACTATTCAAGAAAAACATATACTTTAAAGGTTCGGAAACGCTTCCTTCTACCAGTTACTGTATTACATTTTATTATGATTTCTGGCATATGACAGCTACGACAGGCTCGGATGTAGTCCAATCTGGACAATCTGGACTTCAACTTTTGAAGAATAAATCACTTGACAGCTGTTAAGTCGGTTGCCATCTTGAACAGTAATGCCAACTTAAAGTTCTATCCCTTAAGAAAAAGACCCTTTACCTATAATTATTTATTTTGAACCCGTTTGGATTCGTTGTGGGTCTGTTACGAACTAATTAATAATGGGAACTAAAACTACCAGGACAGAAGGCCCGATCGCTGATCGCCCGCTACTTAATTCCTCTGCCTTGGTCACAGTGGGATCGCTGACATAGAGCTCGGTGCATTCCCCCAACCACTCAGCGTCTTGGGTTTTGCATGTCATTCGTTTAGACCGGGGATGCCCAACGCCTATGCAATTAGTGATCATTTGTTTTTGTAAAAGCTCCGTGCATATGGGCATGTTCGGCGATAAGTTTTGCTACAAATCAACACAAAAGCGTCACTAAATTGTGGACGTTTTCTTGTATTTGTGGCAGTAAATGCTCTGCCGTAAGACGAATTTGAGCACTCCTGGTCGATACGTTTGATTTCGAGAAATGCTTCAGATCTTGCAACCTTTTTGGGCTCCTTAGCAAGATCCAAACACCTCCGGTTGCAAATAAAAAGAAAATGTAAATGTAGAACTTTTAATGTGTAGATATAGATTTTTTTATTACTTTGATATAACAGTAGTTGTGATATTACAATAACGTTTTAATCGATAAAATTGAATAAATGGGAGATTTTTTAAAATAAAGACAAGTCCAATATCGATTTATATTTTTCTTTTTACCGTTATTTAATTATTTTTTTTAAACAGCATCAGCAGGACTTTGAAATTCAGATAATGCATGTATAGGGTTCTGAATCTTTTTTTGAGATCCCTTGCGAACTTTTGCCCTAACTTCTTCAGGGTTTTCAGGCCTGACCAATGGTTTCTTTCCTGGAGCCTTCATTTTCCACACTACAATTGGGGACTAAAAAATAAATTGAAATTAATAAAATATTTCTGGCTTCTATTTTTAGAGATCAATCTTACCGATACAGTCTCTTGCCTAGTATATTTTGTCGATGCCGCATACGAGAAATTGACTGTTAACACAACTGCATTCATTACATTTTTAACGGCTTGAATCGACGATGTTGCGCTATGCAGCTAAAAAAAAAATTTTGATATATTAACTCTATTAATTTATTTTAATATTTTCCGATATTTCAGATTTTTAAGCTGGCAGTGATTGGTATGCTGATTTTGGCAAAGGTGGGAAACTTGTAGATGTGGATAGCTGATGAATGGTCCTCAATGTTGGGTATCTAACGACATTGTCAAAGAAGACTCCAGGGTGTCGTGATAGGTGCTTGAAAGTTTGGTTGGCTGGTATACTAGCCAGTAGCTGTTTGGTTACGTTTCTGGCTTAGTCGGTTTTTGATCTCTTTGTAGACTGGACTGCCCCTGTAGTGGTCAGTATGGTTCCAACCACAGCTGCTAAACTTTCTTAATGCATTATCATCCACAGACAACACAAACTGCACGTAGAGTTCAGAAGCTTTCGGTATGTCCATACTCCTGGCAGTTCACGCATTGGACAGGAACGTTTCTATTATGAGGCTCCTACACGGTATTTCTACGTTGGAGAAGGTACTAAAACTTATACATGGGGGAACTGAGTTTTTCTGGGGTTCGGCGGACGCGGCCGCTAGCTAGATCTTAAACAGTGATTGTGCTATTTTTGACCTGTTAACCATGTTCGTAACAGGCTTGCTTTTTAGCATCCTGCCACGCCCTGTCTAGCGCCCACAAATCACGAAAAACTAAAATTGCTGAAATCTCAGGAACTATTAGAGCTTGAAAGTTGAAATTCAGTACTTAAAATATTGAGATGCAAGCTCATCTTAAGGTGATACCACACCCACTCTTACGGCCACCAAGTTCAAAGAGTTTAAGGGCTCACAGGGCCAGTGACGTCACGATTATTTAGTAAACATGCTTTTTCTGACAATAGGTGACGCTCTGTGAATTTCCACTAGCAAAATGAATATTTTGAAATTGAAGCCGTGCAGTTTTTGGGAGAGGAACTGCAGGGGCGAGTCCAGCTTGCAATGAGAGAATTGGCTGTAGAGCCGACGACGACTTAGACGAGACGGTACCGATGGTACCGTAGAAGAGATTGCATAAGCTGCTTCAGATCTTGCAACCTTTTTGGGCTCCTTAGCAATTTCAAAACACCTCCGATTGCAAATAAAAAGAAAATGTAAATGTAGAACTTTTAATGTGTAGATATAGATTTTTATACCCGTTACTCGTAGAGTAAAAGGGTATACTAGATTCGTTGATAAGTATGTAACAGATAGAAGAATGCGTTTGCGACCCTATAAAGTATATATATTCTTGGATTTTGGATTCTCTGGATCAATAGCGAAGTCGATTGAGCCATGTCCGTCTGTCCGTCCATCCGTCCGTCTGTCCGTATGAACGCTGAAATCTCAGGAACTATAACAGATACAAAGTTGAGATTAACCATGAAGGTTCTTGAGGTTCCGGGACAGCGCAAGTTTATTACAGCATCCTGCCACGCCCACTATAACGCCCACAAATAGCAAAAAACTAAAATTGCTGAAATCTGAGAAACTATTGGAGCTAGAAAGTTGAAATTCAGAAAGTGTACTCTTTAGCCACACCCACAAGGCTTAAAAGACGGTTTTCGTATTTTCTAGAAAAGCTGATATCTCGGTAACTATAAGAGATAGAAAGTTCGGATTAGGCATGTAGGTTTTTATGATGCTCCCAATGCGAATTTTTTTTGATCAAGCCACGCCCACAAAACCCGAAAAACCAAATATTCAAAAATCTAAAAAACTATAAAAGATACAAAATTTTGCTTAGGAACACGTATTTAAGAGTGCAGCCGGCCACGCCCATTCTAACGCCCACAAACCGCGGAAAACTGTGGCGTCTGTAATATTATTATGAATGCCTTCGTTTGACATCGTATTACTTATTTCCGTTAATATCTATCGATTTACTTAAGATTTTTCAAATCGGAACCTTATTTCGCTATTTATAAAGAAATTAAGGTTATAAGGCCTCACATGGGCAGTGACGTCACTATAAGCATACTCAACATACTTCCTCTGACAATAGGTGCCGCCTTGTGAATTTCCACTAGCAAAATAATATTTTCAAATTTTGTAAAACAGTAACGTTTATCTTATCGTCGCGGCACTTGACTATAGCGTTTCCTCATGTTTTTAATACTTTGATATAACAGAAGTTGTGATATTACAATAACGTTTTAATCGATAAAATTGAATAAATGGGAGATTTTTTAAAATAAAGACAAGTCCAATATCGATTTATATTTTTCTTTTTACCGTTATTTAATTATTTTATTTTAAACAGCATCAGCAGGACTTTGAAATTCAGACAATGCATGTATAGGGTTCTGAATCTTTTTTTGAGATCCCTTGCGAACTTTTGCCCTAACTTCTTCAGGGTTTTCAGGCCTGACCAATGGTTTCTTTTCTGGAGCCTTCATTTTCCACACTACAATTGGGGACTAAACAATAAATTTAAATTAATAAAATATTTCTGGCTTCTATTTTTAGAGATCAATCTTACCGAAACAGTCCCTTGCATAGTATATTTTGTCGATGCCGCATACGAGTATATGACTGTTAACACAACTGCATTCATTACATTTTTATCGGCTTGAATCAACGATGTTGCGCTATGCAGCTAAAAAAAATATTGATATATTAACTCTATTAATTTATTTTAATATTTTCCGATATTTCCTCTGGTAAGTTTATCTAATTTTGTTCCAGCTTCAGAAATTTTTTTTGCTGCATTGATAACAACCATAGTAGTTTTCAAGGGTTCTCGACTTTTGAGATTAACAAGAAAATGTAAAATCATAAAAAATATTTGTCATAAAAAATTATCTAATGATTAATCTAATAATTATTTATGATGGTTATTTCGATGTACAATACACTTGCCCATCTATGTCGTATTTAGTCTAAAAGATTATACAAAAAAAACTGAAACAGTTGATTATTTCTAAAAATAAAATGATGTTTAAACAGCTAAATCAGTTATTAATAAAAAAAAACGATGTTTCGGTTAGACCGATTAGGCATCGAAATACATACTATTCATACAGCGGAATAGATATAAGTGTTTCCGAATATATAAAGTATATATATGTGCCATTAGTCGTTGGGAGGGGGATTTAAAGGCAAACAAAGCTCGGGATTAGATGGGGTTTTCCGGGGTAGCCTCCCAACGCTAACCTATACGCATTTTAAACCCACTAAATAATTAACAAATAATATTAAAACAAGAAGAAACGCTATAGTCGAGTGCCGCGACTATAAGATACCCGATACTGTGGAAAATCCCAAAGCGCCACCCATTGTCGCATAAATAGCGAAATAATGTTCTAGGGTAAATCGATAAATATTAATAAAAATATATTATACGAGGTCAAACAAAGACATACACTATAATAAATGGACGCCACAGTTTTCCGCGGTTTGTGGGCGTTATAGTGGGCGTGGCAAGATGCTGAAATAAACTCCTATGTGTGGACCTCAAGAATCTGGCTGCCTAATCTCAACTCTATATCTCTTTTAGTTCCTGAGATCTCAGCCTTCATATGGACAGAAGGACGGACGACGGGCAGACTGACATGGCTTAATCGACTTCGCTATTGATACTGATCAAGAATACCCCCAACCAAACATTTCAAGAGACGGTTTTGGCTTGCTGCCAGCTCTAAGAGGGTACTTTGCAGCGACAGCGTAGGTAGAGTCGCTTCGTACCCGCTCGGTGTTTGGGAGTCGTTTGTCTGTTCTGGGTGGACGGGAGTATTCTTTGTTATTTCAGATTTTTGAGCTGGCAGTGATTGGTATGCTCTGCCGTAAGACGAATTTGAGCACTCCTGGTCGATACGTTTGATTTCGAGAAATGCTTTAGATCTTGCAACCTTTTTGGGCTCCTTAGCAAGATCCAAACACCTCCGGTTGCAAATAAAAAGAAAATGTAAATGTAGAACTTTTAATGTGTAGATATAGATTTTTTTTATTACTTTGATATAACAGTAGTTGTGATATTACAATAACGTTTTAATCGATAAAATTGAATAAATGGGAGATTTTTTAAAATAAAGACAAGTCCAATATCGATTTATATTTTTCTTTTTACCGTTATTTAATTATTTTATTTTAAACAGCATCAGCAGGACTTTGAAATTCAGATAATGCATGTATAGGGTTCTGAATCTTTTTTGATATCCCTTGCGAACTTTTGCCCTAACTTCTTCAGTGTTTTCAGGCCTGACCAATGGTTTCTT
>NW_024573538.1:0-2676 GCF_018153835.1 Drosophila eugracilis
GCTGGCAGACTTCGACTGCTCCTTCCCTGAAGTAGAAGAGCACGGCTGGCAAGGGCTTGTAGTGCTGAGACCCCCTGTCCAGCGCCGAATTTAGCGAGGTTCCTCCAACCTTGGCTGTAGCATCAAACACAAGCCGGACCTTGCCGGGCTTGTTCGGGTTTTCGACACTAAAATGTAGCAAATACCATAGCTTATCGCTCTTCACTGCGACCTCATCCGACTGCAGCTTCCTTGCATACCCTTTGGATACGTAATCCTTGATGATCCGGTCGTATTCCATGGTCGTATTGACACGGCTTCCTGCTGGCCCTTCCTCCAAACCATTGGATGTTCAGCTGTCGATGTTCGCCTCGCACTCCCAGATCTCCATGCTGTTTCTGAGGACAGCCGACTGCTGGCTCCTTTCGTCGTCCCTGTAACCACCTCAAGGCGAAGACCTCCTGTCCGGGCTGCGTCTGGAAACTGCTCACTGCTGGTTTCCTCCGTTGTGGCGCCTGAAGCCACCTCGCTGCTCCGGCCATCTTCGCCCTTCGTCCGCTCCATGTACCAGACGGTGATCGAATCTGCGGTATCCGTTGATCTGGCACTCGCCATGCACATCGCAGGATCTGGCCGTATGACCACTCCGTAAGCATGTGAAGCAGAGCCGATGCCTCTTCACCATGCTCCACCTGCCCGAAGGCGAAGCTCCAATGAACTCCCTGCAGCACGTCGTAGTATTTGACAACCTCCATGCCGATAATCCCGCTGCTCGCACCCGATCTAGAACTCGACGCCTCGGCTCCTTTCCCTTGTCGTCCAAAATCGCTGAAGTGCGCTACAGTGGGAAAGGGCTCGATCGATGCAGCGTGCCTGGCCCAACCCACTGGCTTGCTTGTAGGAAGCTTTGCCACAAGCTCCTCCATGAGGGTTGGGTTCCCCAGATGCTGCTCCGCCTTTACTGTCTTGCGTGCTTCACCCTTCAGCGCCTTCAACAACCTCTGGTTGTTCGCCAAGTCCGTGCAGTTGTACGCTTTAATCGTCTCCACAAACGCACAGTTAAGGATGATCCACTCCTCGGTCTGCTCTCCAAATACAGGCAAGTCCAGGAGCCTCCTTGGCCCATTCGCTCCTTGGGATCCATTCGGCGTCATCGAGGCGTAGGATCCAACAAGTGGCGATGCAGTGACCACGTTGTGAATGCTCCCGCCCGGTAGCACGAATCCATGCGCTGTCTGCGCTGCACTTGTAGCAAATAGTGGCTTCACAAGATGATTGCTAGTCTTTAGCAATGGCGGTCTACTCCAAGATGGCGGCAGCGTGCAGGCCAAACTGCTCGCAACGACACCGCTATGTGCGACCGGCCCGAACCCCGTTAGTTAAGGCCTCGCCGTTCGACGCTCCATTGCTGGCGCCATTTGCGCTTGGGCCAACTGCGCGCGATTGGCGGTGCACACTGTTCAAGGCTTTAACCTTCTTCAGCTCATTCTCCAAAACCGTAATCTTTCCCTAAGGTACGACGTGAGTGACTGGCTCACCTCCGGCTCAGAACTCGCAGCTGTGACAGCAGTACTCCTAGGTTCGGACGCTACTGTAGTCACCGTAGTGGCTGGGCGAGAAATGGCCGACGCCGTGGTTATGCAGCTGCCTGCTGATCCGCTCGCTTTGTTGTAGGGGTGGCTTCCCTCCGTTCAAGCCGGGAACTCCTTCTGGGGGAATGCTGCATCTCAGGTCCAAATATGGCGCTGCCTCAGCGCTTCAAAATGGCAGACCTGTGACTTCTGGCCGCTGATGCTTGGCGCTCCTGCACCTTCCGCCCGCTGGCTTCGGACACCGTACTTGGCGCTCCTTGCGCCTTCTGACCGCTGGCTGCCTTCTCCTCAACCGATGCTGGCTGCGTCTCCCTGTCGCTGGCTGCAACTCCATCCGTTCCCAGTGTTCGGCGCTGGCTGCGCGCTATATGTCGCTCGCTCCGACTCCTCAACTGGTACGAGAAACTGCGCTCCGTGCGCTCCTGGCAACTCTCTAGCTGGTCGTCAAGCCGTCCTCCAGCGCAAGTTGCCCTTGCAGTCTTCCTAGGACTCCGAATAAAAGAAGTTGACATGCCTCATGTACAGTTGCCTTTAGCGGCTCTCCACACGCGTAGGTCCAAGGGAAAGGGTGTAACTATAAGGGCATATGGCCGTGGCTGTGGCAAGCGGTTTTATTCTGAAATTGCTTAACCAACCTCACATTACAGAATGTTAATCTTAATGATAATCTTACCGCAGTGTGCCTGAATTCACAATGAAAAGGCACTTTTTGGCGGCATTCTCAGTACCGAGATCGATAGGCCCGTACTTCAAAGGGCCAAGAAATCCACACAAGATCGAATATCTTAAGAAATACTACATTTCTTACTACCAATACTGATTCTACCTATCGATTACAATGTTTGACCGTCGACACATTATTTCAACAAGCAATCAAAGAACAAGTGATATTTACTACAAACGCACAAAAAAGACACATCAATATAAAGTTCCAATTCGAACAATTTTCAAATTATGTTTTAATTAAAGAGAGTGACGATCATTGTTTAATCAATCTAAAGTCGATTCAACCGAAAATGCAAACCATGTGTAACAATGCTAATCTAAATGAAACAATCACTGAGTTATACAACCATATAAAAGATGAAATGAGTGAATTTCAAAC
>NW_024573539.1:0-994 GCF_018153835.1 Drosophila eugracilis
GCCGCCTTCCGCCCGCCGCTGCCCGTCAGCCCGCCGCCCGTCGCCTACCGCCCCGGCTGCCTGTCAGCCCGCCGCCCGGCCGCCTGCTGCCCGCCGCCTGGGCTTCGCCCGCCGCTCCGGCCGCCCGTCGCTCCAGCCGCCTGCCGCCCGCCGCCCGTCGCCCGCCGCCTGCCGCCTGTCAGCCTGCCGCCTGTCAGCTCGTCAGTACCCGCCGCCCGCCGCCTGCCGCCTGCTCCGCCCGCCGCCCGCTCGCCCGCCTGCCGCCCGCCGCCCCGTCGCCCGTGTCAGCCCGTCAGCCTGCCGCCCGCCGCCCGTCGCTCCGGCCGCCTGCCGCCCGCCGCCTGTCGCCGGTGCCAGCCCGCCGCCTGTCAGCCTGCCGCCTGGGTCGCCCGCCGGCCCGCCGCCCGCCGCCCGCCGCCCGCCGCCTGCCGCTCTGCTGCCTGCTCGCCCGGCCGCCCGCCGCCTGCCGCCTGCCGCCGCCTGCCGCCTGCTCGCCTGCCGCCTGCCGCCGGCCGCCTGCCGCCTGCCGCCTGCCGCCCGCCGCCCGCCGCCTGCTCGCCCGCCTGCCGCTCTGCCGCCTGCCGCCTGCCGCCGCCGTTCAGGCCGCCTGCGCCGCCTTGCCGCCTTGCCGCGCCTGCCGCCTGCCGCCTGGTGCCGCCTGCCGCCTGCCGCCCGGCCGGCCTGCCGCCTGCCGCCTGCCGCCTGCCGCGCCCGCCGCCTGCCGCCTGCCGCCTCGCCGCCTGCCGCCTGCCGCCTGCCGCCTGCCGCCGTGCCGTCTGCTGCTCCGCCGCCTGTCAGCCCCGGCCGCCGTCGCCCGTCGCCCGCCGCCTCGTGTCGCCCGCCGCCCGCCCGCCCGCCGCCTGCCGCCTGCCGCCTGCCTTTGCCCGTCGTCGTCACTCGGCCTGCCGCCTGGCGGCGCCGCCTGCCGCCTGCTGCTCCGGCCGCCTGTGGGGCCTGCCGCCTGCTGCCTGCTTCGCCCGTTGCCTGTTGCCTG
>NW_024573540.1:0-13531 GCF_018153835.1 Drosophila eugracilis
GCCTGCCGCCTGTTGCCTGTTGCTCTGTTGCCTGCCAAAGGCCTGCCGCCTGCCGCCTGCTGCCTGCCGCCTGCCACTGCCCGGCGGCCGCCTGTTGCCTGCCGCCTGCCAGCTCGCGTGCCGCCTGCCGCCTGCCGCCTGCCGCCTGTTGCCTGTCGCCTGCTCAGCTTCAGCTGCCTGTTGCCTGCCACTGCTGCCTTGCCGTCACTCTGCCTGCCGCCCGTCGCCTGCCGCCCGCCGCCTGCCGCCTGCCGCCTGCCGCCTGCCGCCTGCCGCCTGCGCGCTGTCGCCTGTCTGCCTGTCAGCCTGCCGCCTGCCGCCTGCTGCCTGCCGCCTGCCGCCTGTCAGCCTGCCGCTGCTGCCTGCCGCTCCGCCGCCTGCCCGTCTGCCTGCCGCCCGCCGCCTGCCGCCTGCCGCCTGCCGCCTGCCGCCTGCCGCCTGCCGCCTGGGCCGCCTGTCGCCGGCCGCCTGCCGCCTGCCGCCTGCCGCCTGCCGCCTGCCGCCTGCCGCCTGCCGCCTGCCGCCCGTTGCCTGCCGCCCGCCGCCTGCCGCCTGGCCGCCTGCCGCCTGCCGCCTGCCGCCTGCCGCCCGTTCGCCCGTCTGCCGCCCGCTCCGCCTGTCGCCCGCCGCCTGCCGCCCGCCGCCTGCCGCCTGTCGCCTGCCGCCTGCCGCCTGCCGCCTGCCGCCTGCCGCCGCCTGCCGCCTGCCGCCTGCCGCCTGCCGCCTGCCGCCTGCCGCCTGTCAGCCTGCCGCCTGCCGCCTGGGCCGCCTGCCGCCTGCCGCCTGCCGCCTGTGCCTGCCTGCCGCCGCCTGCCGCCTGCCGCCTGCCGCCTGCCGCCTGCCGCCTGCCGGCCTGCCGCCTGCCGCCTGCCGCCTGCCGCCTGCTCTGCCTGCCGCCCTGCCGCCTGCCGCCTGCCGCCTGCCGCCTGTCGCCTTTGCCTTGCCTGTTGCCTGCCGCCTGCCTGCCGCCTGTCAGTCTGCCGCCTGCCGCCTGCCGCCTGAGCCGCCTGCCGCCTGCCGCCTGCCGCCTGCCGCCTGCCGCCTGCCGCCTGCTGCCTGCTGCCTGCCGCCTGTCTGCCTGCCGTTGCCTGCCGCCTGCCGCCTGTGCCTGTCGCCTGCCGCCTGTCTGCCGCCTGCCGCCTGTCGGTAGCCTGCCGCCTGCTGCCTGTGCCTGCCGCCTGCCGCCTGCTGCCTGTCCGCCTGCGCGCCTGCCGCCTGCCGCCCGCCGGCCTGCCGCCTGCCGCCTGCCGCCTGCCGCCTGCCGCCTGCCGCCTGCCGCCTGCGGCCGCCTGCCGCCTGCCGCCTGTCAGCCTGCCTGCCTGCCGCCTGTGTCAGCCTGCCGCCTGCCGCCTGCTGCCTGCCGCCTGCCGCCCTGCCGCCTGCCGCCTGCCGCCCGCCGCCTGCCGCCTGCCGCCTGCCGCCTGCCGCCTGCCGCCTGCCGCCTGCCGCCCGCCGCCTGCCGCCTGCCGCCTGCCGCCTGCCGCCTGTCCGCCTGCCGCCTGCCGCCCGCCGCCTGCTGCCTGCCGCCTGCCGCCTGCTGCCTGTTGCCTGTCAGCCTGCCGCCTGCCGCCTGCCGCCTGCCGCCTGCTGCCTGGCTGCCTGCCGCCTGCTGCCTGCCGCCTGCTGCCTCGTCCGCCTGCCGCCTGCCGCCTGCCGCCGCCGCCTGCCGCCTGCCGCCTGCCGCCTGCCGCCTGCCGCCTGCCGCCTGCCGCCTGCCGCCTGCTGCCTGTCGCCTGCCGCCTGCCGCCTGCCGCCTGCCGCCTGCCGCCTGCTCGCCTGCCGCCTGCCGCCTGCCGCCTGCCGCCTGCCGCCTGTTGCCTGCCGCCTGCCGCCTGTCAGCCTGCCGCCTGCCGCCTGCCGCCTGCCGCCTGCCGCCTGCCGCCTGCCGCCTGCCGCCTGCCGCCTGCCGCCTGCCGCCTGCTGCCTGCCGCCTGCTTGCCTGTTGCCTGCTGCCTGCCGCCTGTTGCCTGCCGCCCGCTGCCTGCCGCCTGCCGCCGCCTGCCGCCTGTCACCCGCCTGCGCCCGCCGCCTGCCGCCTGCCGCCTGCCGCCGCCTGCCGCCTGCCGCCTGCCGCCTGCCGTCAGCCCGCCGCCTGCCGCCTGCCGCCGTCAGCCCGCCGCCCGCCGCCTGCCGCCTGCCGCCTGCCGCCTGTCAGCCTGCCGCCTGTCGCCTGCCGCCTGCTGCCTGCCGCCTGCCGCCTGTCGCTCCGCCTGCTCGCCCTGCCGCCTGCCGCCTGCCGCCTGTCCGCCCGCCGCCTTGCCGCCCGCCGCCTGCCGCCTGCCGCCTGCCGCCTGCCGCCTGCCGCCTGCCGCCTGCCGCCCGTTGCCTGCCGCCTGTCGCCTGCCGCCTGTTGCCGCCTGCCGCCTGCCGCCCGTGCCGCCTGCCGCCTGCCGCCTTGCCGCCTGCCGCCTGTCGCCTGCCGCCTGCCGCCTGCCGCCTGCCGCCGCCTGCGGCCTGCTGCCTGCCGCCTGCCGCCTGCTGCCCGCCGCCTGCCGCCTGCCGCCTGCCGCCTGCCGCCTGCCGCCTGCCGCCTGCCGCCCGCTGCCTGCTGCCTGTCGCCTGTTGCCCTGTTGCTTTGTCGCCTGCCGTTTGCCTGTGCCCTGTTGCCTGTTGCCTGCCGCCTGTTGCCTGTTGCCTGTTGTTGTTGGCTGCTGTTCCTGTTGCCTGTTGCCTGTTGCCCGCGCCTGTCGCCTGCCGCCTGCCGCCTGCCGCCGCCTGCCGCCTGGGCCGCCCGCCGCCTGCCGCCTGCCGCCTGGGCCGCCTGCCAGCCTGCCGCCTGCCGCCTGTCTGCCTGCCGCCTGCCGCCCTGCCGCCCGCCGCCTGTCAGCCTGCCGCCTGCCGCCTGCCGCCTGCCGCCTGCCGCCCGTCGCCTGCCGCCTGTCAGCCCGTCCGCCGCCGCCTGTCAGCCGGCCGCCTGCCGCCTGTCCGCCCGCCGCCTGCCGCCTGCCGCCTGCCGCCTGCCGCCTGCCGCCTGCCGCCTGTCGCCTGCCGCCTGCTGCCGCCTGCCGCCTGTCCGCCCGTCGCCTGGCCGCCTGCCGCCAGCCGCCTGCCGCCTGCCGCCTGCCGCCTGCTGCCTGTTGCCTGCTGCCTGCCTGTTGCCTGTTGCCTGCCTGTTGCCTGTTGCCTGTTGCCTGTTGGCCTGTTGCCTGTTGCCTGCCTGTTGCCTGTTGCCCTGTTGCCTGTTGCTCTGTTGCCTGTTGCCTGCCTGCCTGTTGCCTGTTGGTTGTTGCCTGCCGCCTGTCTGCCAGCCTGCCGCCTGCCGCCTGCCGCCTGCCGCCTGCCGCCTGCCGCCTGTCCGCCTGCCGCCTGCCGCCTGCCGCCTGCCGTCCGCCTGCCCGCCTGCCGCCTGCCGCCTGCCGCCTGTCGCCTGCCGCCTGCCGCCTGCCGCCTGCCGCCCGCCGCCTGCCGCCTGCCGCCTGTCTGCCTGCCGCCTGTTGCCTGCCGCCTGCCGCCTGCTGCCTGCTGCCTGCCGCCTGCCGCCTGCCGCCCTGCCGCCTGCCGCCTGCCGCCTGCCGCCTGTTGCCTGCCGCCTGCCGCCTGCCGCCTGCTGCCTGCCGCCTGTTGCCTGTTGCCTGTTGCCGCCTGCCGCCTGTCGCCTGTTGCCTGCCGCCTGCCGCCTGCCGCCTGCCGCCTGCCGCCTGCCGCCTGCTGCCTGCCGCCCTGTTGCCTGTCGCCTGTCGCCTGCTGCCTGCTGCCTGCCGCCTGTTGCCTGTTGCCTGCCTGTTGCCTGCCTGTTGCCCGCCTGTTGCCTGCCGCCTGCTGTGCCTGCCGCCTGCCGCCCGTCCGCCTGCCGCCTGCCGCCTGCCGCCTGCGCCGCCTGCCGCCTGCCGCCTGCCGCCTGCCGCCTGCCGCCTGCCGCCTGCCGCCTGCCGCCTGCCGCCTGCCGCCTGCCGCCTGCCGCCTGCCGCCTCGTCGCCCGTCGCCCGCCGCCTGCCGCCTGCCGCCTGCCGCCTGCCGCCTGCCGCCTGCCGCCTGCCGCCTGCCGCCCGCCGCCTGCCGCCCTGCCGCCTGCCGCCTGCCGCCTGCCGCCTGCCGCCTGCCGCCTCAGCCTGCCGCCTGCCGCCTGCCGCCTGCCGCCTGTCAGCCTGCCGCCTGCCGCCTGCCGCCTGTTGCCCTGCCGCCTGTTGCCTGCTCGCCGCCTGTTGCCTGTCCGCCTGCCGCCTGCCTGCCGCCCGTCGCCTGCCGCCCTGCCGCCTGCCGCCTGCCGCCTGCCGCTGCCGCCTGCCGCCTGGCCGCCTGCCTGCCGCCTGTCGCCTGGCCGCCTGCGCCTGCCGCCTGCGGGCCTGTTGCCTGTTGCCTGCTGCCTGCCGCCTGCCGCCTGCCGCCGCCGCCTGCCGCCTGTTGCCTGCCGCCTGCCGCCTGCCGCCTGTTGCCTGTTGCCTGTTGCCTGCTGCCTGTCGCCTGCTGCCTGTCGCCTGCCGCCTGCTGCCTGCTGCCTGTTGCTCTGCGCCTGTTGCCTGCTGCCTGTTGCCTGTTGCCTGCTGCCTGTCTGCGTTTGCCTGCTTGCCTGCTGTCCGCCTGCCGCCTGCCGCCTGTCAGCCTGCGCCGCCTGCCGCCTGCCTGCCTGCCGCCCGCCTGCCTGGGCCCTGCCGCCTGCCGCCTGCCGCCTGTCAGCCGCCCGCCGCCTGCCGCCTGCCTGCCCGCGCCTGCCGCCTGCCGCCTGTCCGCCTGCCGCCTGCCGCCTGCCGCCTGCCGCCTGCCGCCTGCCGCCTGCCGCCTGCCGCCTGCCGCCTGCCGCCTGCCGCCTGCCTGCGCCTGCCGCCTGCCGCCTGCCGCCTGCCGCCTGCCGCCTGCTGCCTGTCCGCCTGGCCTGCCGCCTGCCGCCTGCCGCCTGCTCTGCCTGCTGCCCTGCCTGCCTGCCTGCCTGTTGCCTGTTGCCTGCCGCCTGTTGCCTGGGCCGCCTGCCGCCTGCCGCCTGCCGCCTGTTGCCTGCCGCCTGCCGCCTGCCGCCTGCCGCCTGCCGCCTGCCGCCCGCCGCCTGCCGCCTGCCGCCTGCCGCCCGCCGCCTGCCGCCTGCCGCCTGGCCTGCCGCCTGCCGCCTGCCGCCTGCCGCCTGCCGCCGCCTCAGCCCGCCGCCTGCCGCCTGCCGCCTGCCGCCTGCCGCCTGCCGCCTGCCGCCCGCCGCCCGTCGCCCGCCGCCTGCCGCCCGCCGCCCGCCTGCCGCCTGCCGCCTGCCGCCTGCCGCCTGCCGCCCGCCGCCTGCCGCCTGCCGCCTGCCGCCTGCCGCCTGCCGCCTGTCCGCCTGCCGCCTGCCGCCTGCCGCCTGCCGCCTGCCGCCCGCCGCCTGCCGCCTGCCGCCTGCCGCCTGCCGCCCGCCGCCTGCCGCCCTGTCAGCCTGCCGCCCTGTCGCCCGGCCCTGCCGCCTGCCGCCTGCCGCCTGTTGCCTGTCGCCCGTTGCCTGTCGCCTGCCGCCTGCCGCCTGCCGCCTGCCTGTGCCTGCCGCCTGTTGCCTGTCCGCCTGCCGCCTGCCGCCTGTCGCCTGCTGCCTGGTTGCCGCCTGCCGCCCGTCGCCGCCTGTCGCCTGCCGCCTGCCTCAGCCTGCCGCCTGCTGCCTGTCGCCCGCCTGCGCTGCCGCCTGCCGCCCGCCTGCCGCCGCCGCCGCCGCCTGCTGCCTGCCGCCTGCCGCCCGCCTGCCGCCTGTCAGCCTGCCGCCTGCCGCCTGTTGCCTGTTGCCTGCCTGTTGCCTGCTGCCTGTTGCCTGTTGCCGCCTGCCGCCTGCCGCCTGCCGCCCGCCTGCCGCCTGCCGCCTGCCGCCTGCTTCGCCTGTTGCCTGCCGCCTGCCGCCTGTTGCCTGCTGCCTGCCGCCTGCTGCCTGCTGCCTGTTGCCTGCCGCCTGCCGCCTGCCGCCTGCCGCCTGTCAGCTCCGCCGCCTGCCGCCTGCCGCCTGCCGCCTGCCGCCTGGCCGCCTGTCCGCCCGTCCGCCCGCCGCCTGCCGCCGCCGCCTGCCGCCTGCCGCCTGCCGCCTGCCGCCTGTCGCCTGCTGCCTGTCAGCCTGCCGCCTGCCGCCTGTCCGCCTGCCGCCTGCCGCCGCCGCCGCCTGCCGCCTGTCCGCCTGCCGCCTGCCGCCTGCCTGCCTGCCGCCTGCCGCCCTGCCGCCTGCCGCCTGTCGCCTGCCGCCTGCCGCCTGCCGCCTGCCGCCTGCCGCCCGCCGCCTGCCGCCTGCCGCCTGCCGCCTGCCGCCTGCCGCCTGCCGCCTGCCGCCTGCCGCCCGCCGCCTGCCGCCTGCCGCCTGCCGCCTGCCGCCTGCCGCCTGCCGCCCGCCGCCTGCCGCCTGCCGCCCGTCCGCCTGCCGCCTGCCGCCTGTCAGCCTGCCGCCTGCCTGTTGCCTGCCGCCTGTCCGCCTGCCGCCTGCCGCCTGCCGCCTGCCGCCTGCCGCCTGCCGCCTGCCGCCTGCCGCCTGCCGCCTGCCGCCTGCCGCCTGCCGCCTGCCGCCTGCCGCCTGCCGCCTGCCGCCTGCCGCCGTCGCCTGTCAGCCTGCCGCCTGCCGCCTGCCGCCTGCCGCCTGCCGCCTGCTGCCTGCCGCCTGCTCTTGCCTGGGTTGCCTGCCGCCTGCCGCCTGCCGCCTGCCGCCTGTTGCCTGTTGCCTGCTGCCTGTTGCCTGCCGCCTGCTGCCTGCCGCCTGTTGCCTGTTGCCTGTTGCCTGCTGCCTGCTGCCTGCTGCCTGCTGCTCGTCGCCTGTTGCCTGTTGCCTGTTGCCTGTTGCCTGCCGCCCAGCCGTCTGCTGCCTGCCGCCTTGCCGGCCTGTGGCCGGCCTGCCGCCTGCCGCCTGCTGCCTGCTGCCTGCCGCCTGCCGCCTGCCGCCTGCTGCCTGCCGCCTGCCGCCTGCCGTCCTGGCTCTGGCCTGCTGCCTGTTCGCCTGCGCCTTGCCGCCTGCCGCCTGTTGCCTGTTGCCCGTTGCCTGTTGCCTGCTGCCTGCCGCCTGCTGCCCGTGCCTGTTGCCTGTTGCCTGCCTGCCGTTGCCTGCTGCCTGCTGCCTGCCGCCTGCTGCCTGTTGCCTGTTGCCTGCTGCCTGTTTGCCCAGTCGCCTGCCGCCTGTTGCCTGTTGCCTGCTGCCTGCTGCCCGCTGCCTGCCGCCTGCCGCCTGCCGCCTGGGCCGCCTGCCGCCTGCCGCCTGCCGCCTGCCGCCTGGGCCGCCTGCCGCCTGCCGCCTGGCCGCCTGCCGCCTGCTTCGCCTGCCGCCCGCCGCCTGCCGCCTGCCGCCTGCGTCGCCTGCCGCCTGCCGCCCGCTGCCTGCCGCCTGTTGCCTGCTGCCTGCCGCCTGCCGCCTGCTGCCCGCCGCCTGCCGCCTGTTGCCTGTTGCCGCGCCTGCCGCCTGCCGCCCGCCGCCTGCCGCCTGCCGCCTGCCGCCTGCCGCCTGCCTGCTGCCCGCCGCCTGCCGCCTGTTGCCTGTCGCCTGTCAGCCTGCCGCCCTGTCGCCTGTGCCCGTCGCCGCCCGTTGCCTGCCGCCTGCCGCCTGCCGCCCGCCGCCTGCCGCCTGCCGCCCGCCGCCTGCCGCCTGCCGCCTGCCGCCTGCTCGCCTGCCGCCCGCCGCCTGCCGCCTGCCGCCTGCCGCCTGTCTGCCGCCGCTGCCGCCTGCGCCTGCCGCCTGCCGCCTGCCGCCTGCCGCCTGCCGCCTGCCGCCCGCCGGGGCCGCCTGCCGTCTGCCGTTGCCTGCCGCCTGCCGCCTGCCGCCTGCCGCCTGCCGCCTGCCGCCTGTTGCCTGCTGCCTGTCAGCCCGCCGCCTGCCGCCTGCCGCCTGCCGCCCGCCGCCTGCCGCCTGCCGCCTGCCGCCTGCCGCCTGCCAGCCTGCCGCCGTGCCGCCGCCGCCTGCCGCCTGCCGCCTGCTGCCTGCCTGCCCGCTGGCCTGTTGCCTGTTGCCTGTTGCCTTCCGCCTGTTGCCTTGCTCTTGCCTGCTGCCTGTTGCCTGTTGCCTGTTGCCTGTTGCCTGTTGCCTGTTGCCTGTTGCCTGTTGCCTGCCTGTTGCTGTTGCCGTTTGTTGCCTGTTGCCTGTTGCCTGCCGCCTGTTGCCTGCGGTTGCCTGTTGCCTGTTGCCTGTTTGCCTGCTTGCCGCCTGCTGCCTGCCGCCTGCCGCCTGCCGCCTGCCGCCTGCCGCCTGCCGCCTGCCGCCTGCCGCCTGCCGCCTGCCGCCTGCCGCCTGCCGCCTGCCGCCTGCCGCCTCCGCCTGCCGCCTGCCGCCGCCCTGCCGCCTGCCGCCTGCCGCCTGTTGCCTGTTGCCTGTTGCCTGCCGCCTGTCGCCTGCGCCTGCCGCCTGCCGCCTGCCGCCTGCTGCCTGCTGCCTGCCGCCTGCCGCCTGCGTCCGCCTGCCGCCTGCCGCCTGCCGCCTGTTGCCTGCCCTGTTGCCTGCCGCCTGCCGCCTGCTGCCTGTTGCCTGCCGCCTGCCGCCTGCCTGCGCCTGCTCGCCTGCCGCCCAGCCGCGCCTTGCCTGTCGTTGCCTGTTGCCCGTCAGCCTGCCGCCTGTCCGCCTGCCTGCCCGCCGCCTGCTGCCTGCTGCCTGTCCGCCTGCCGCCCAGCCGCCTGCCTGCTGCCTGCCGCCTGCCGCCGGCCGCCTGCCGCCTGCCGCCTGCCGCCTGCCGCCTGCCGCCCGCTGCCTGCTGCCTGGCCGCCTGCCGCCTGCCGCCGTCGTTGCCTGCCGCCTGCCGCCTGCCGCCCGCCCGCCTGCCGCCTGCCGCCTGCCGCCTGCCGCCTGCCGCCTGCCGCCTGCCGCCTGCCGCCTGCCGCCTGTCAGCCTGCCGCCTGCCGCCTGCCGCCTGCGTCGCCTGCCGCCGTTGCCGCCTGTCCGCCTGCCGCCTGCCGCCTGCTGCCTGCCGCCTGCCGCCTGCCGCCTGCCGCCTGTTGCCTGTCAGCCTGCTCGCCTGCCGCCTGTTGCCTGTCGCCTGCTGCGCCCTGTCCGTCTGCCGCCTGTCTGCCTGCCGCCTGCTGCCTGCTGCCTGTCAGCCGCCTGCCTGCCTGCCGCCGCCTGTCGCCTGCTGCCTGTTGCCTGTTGCCTGTTGCCCTGCCGCCTGCCTGTTGCCTGCCTGTTGCCTGCCTGCCGCCTGCTGCCTGCGCCTGTTGCCTGCTGCCTGTCGCCTGCTGCCTCCGCCTGCCTGTTGCCGCCTGCTGCCTGCTGCCTGTCGCCTGCCGCCTGCTTGCCTGTTGCCTGTTGCCTGCTGCCTGTTGCCTGTTGCCTGTTGCCTGTTGCCTGTTGCCTGCCGCCTGCTGCCTGCCGCCTGTCTGCCTGCCGCCTGTTGCCTGCCGCCTGCCGCCCGCCGCCTGCCGCCTGCCGCCTGCCGCCGTCGCCTGCCGCCTGCCGCCCGTCCGCCTGCCTGGCCTGTCGCCTGCCGCCTGTCCGCCTGCCGTCCGCCTGTTGCCCGCTGCCTGCCGCCTGCCGCCCGCCGCCTGCCGTCGCCGCCTGCCGCCTGCCGCCTGCCGCCTGCCGCCTGCCGCCTGCCGCCTGCCGCCTGCGCCTGCCGCCTGTCCGCCTGCTGCCTGCCGCCTGCTTCGCCTGCCGCCTGTTGCCTGCCGCCTGCCGCCTGTGCCGCCTGCCGCCTGCCGCCTGCCGCCTGCCGCCTGCCGCCTGCCGCCTGCCGCCTGCCTGTGCCTGTTGCCTGCCTGCCGCCTGCTGCCTGCCGCCTGTTGCCTGCTGCCTGTTGCCTGTTGCCTGTTGCCTGTTGCCTGTTGCCTGCTGCCTGCCTGCCTGTTGCCTGTGCCGCCTGTTGCCTGCCGTTGCCTGCTGCCTGTTGCCTGCTGCCTGTTGCCTGCTGCCTGGTTGCCTGTTGCCTGTTGCCTGTTGCCTGTTGCCTGCCGCCTGTTGCCCGCCTGCCGCCTGCCGCCTGCTGCCTGCTGCCTGCCGCCTGCCTGTTGCCTGCCGCCTGCTGCCTGCCGCCTGCCGCCTGCCGCCCGCCGCCTGCCGCCTGCCGCCTGCCGCCTGTCGCCTGCCGCGCCTGCCGCCTGTTGCCTGCTGCCTGCCGCCTGCCGCCTGCCGCCTGCCGCCTGTTGCCTGCTGCCTGCCGCCTGCCGCCTGCCGCCTGCCGCCTGCCTGCCGCCTGCCGCCTGCCGCCTGCCGCCTGCCTGCCTGCCGCCTGCCGCCTGCCGCCTGCCGCCTGTTGCCTGTTGCCTGTTGCCTGCTGCCTGTTGCCTGCTGCCTGTCTGCCTGTTGCCTGCCGCCTGCTGCCTGCCGCCTGTTGCCTGCCGCCTGCCGCCTGTGCCTGCCTGCCGCCTGCCGCCTGCCGCCTGCCGCCTGCCGCCTGTTGCCTGCCGCCTGTTGCCTGCCGCCTGCTGCCTGCCGCCTGCCGCCTGCCGCCTGTTGCCTGCAGCCTGCTGCCTGCCGCCTGCCGCCTGCCGCCTGCCGCCTGCCTGCCGCCTGTTGCCTGTTGCCTGTTGCCTGCCGCCTGCTGCCTGTTGCCTGTTGCCTGTTGCCTGCTGCCTGTTGCCTGTTGCCTGTTGCCTGTTGCCTGCCGCCTGCCGCCTGCCTGTTGCCTGTTGCCTGCCGCCTGCCTGCCTGCCTGCCTGCCTGCCGCCTGCCGCCTGCTGCCTGTTGCCTGTTGCCTGTTGCCTGTTGCCTGCTCGCCTGTCGCTTGCTGCCTGCTGCCTGTTGCCTGTCGCCTGTTGCCTGTTGCCTGTTGCCTGTTGCCTGTTGCCTGGTTGCCTGTCGCCTGCCGCCTGTCGCCTGTCGCCTGTTGCCTGCCGCCTGGTTGCCTGGTTGCCTGTTGCCTGTTGCCTGTTGCCTGTTGCCTGTCGCCTGCTGCCTGCCGCCTGCCGCCTGCCGCCTGCCGCCCGCTGCCTGCCGCCTGCCGCCTGCCGCCTGCCGCCTGCCGCCTGCCGCCTGCCGCCTGCCGCCTGCTGCCTGCCGCCTGCCGCCTGCTTGCCGCCTGTCGCCTGCCGCCTGCTGCCTGCCGCCTGCCGCCTGTCCGCCTGCTGCCTGCCGCCTGCTGCCTGTTGCCTGCCTGTTGCCTGTTGCCTGCTGCCTGCCTGTTGCCTGCTGCCTGTTGCCTGTTGCCTGTTGCCTGTTGCCTGTTGCCTGTTGCCTGTTGCCTGCCTGCCTGTTGCCTGTTGCCTGGCTGCCTGTTGCCTGTTGCCTGCTGCCTGCTGCCTGTTGCCTGCCGCCTGCTGCCTGTTGCCTGTTGCCTGTTGCCTGCCTGTTGCCTGTTGCCTGTTGCCTGTTGCCTGTTGCCTGCCGCCTGTTGCCTGTTGCCTGCTGCCTGTTGCCTGTTGCCTGCTGGCCTGCTGCCCGTTGCCTGCCTGCCTGTTGCCTGCCGCCTGCTGCCTGTTGCCTGCTGCCTGCTGCCTGCTGCCTGTTGCCTGTTGGCCTGTCTGCCTGCCGCCTGCCTGCCTGCCTGCCTGCCGCCTGTCGCCCGTCGCCTGTTGCCTGCCGCCTGCTGCCCTGCCGCCTGTCTGCCTGCCGCCTGCCGCCTGCCGCCTGCCGCCTGCCGCCTGCCGCCCGCCGCCTGCCGCCTGCCGCCTGCCGCCTGCCGCCTGCCGCCTGCCGCCTGCCGCCTGTTGCCTGTCGCCTGTTGCCTGCCGCCTGTTGCCTGCTGCCTGCCGCCTGCCGCCTGCCGCCTGCTGCCTGTTGCCTGTTGCCTGCTGCCTGGCCTGTTGCCTGTTGCCCTGCTGCCTGTTGCCTGTTGCCTGTTGCCTGTTGCCTGTTGCCTGTTGCCTGCTGCCTGTTGCCTGTTGCCTGCCGCCTGTTGCCTGTTGCCTGTTGCCTGTTGCCTGCTGCCTGCTTGTTGCCTGTTGCCTGTTGCCTGCCTGTTGCCTGTTGCCTGTTGCCTGCCTGTTGCCTGTTGCCTGTTGCCTGTTGCCTGTTGCCTGTTGCCTGTTGCCTGCTTGTTGCCTGTTGCCTGTTGCCTGTTGCTTGTTGCCTGTTGCTCTGTTGCCTGTTGCCTGTTGCCTGTTGCCTGTTGCCTGTTGCCTGCCTGTTGCCTGTTGCCTGTTGCCTGTTGCCTGTTGCCTGTGGCCTGCCGCCTCGCTGCCTGCCGCCTGTTGCCCTGTTGCCTGTTGCCTGTTGCCTGTTGCCTGTTTGCCTGTTGCTTGTTGCTTGTTGCCTGTTGCCTGTTGCCTGTTGCCTGCGGCCTGCCTGTTGCCTGTTGCCTGTTGCCTGCCTGCTGCCTGCCTGTTGCCTGTTGCCTGTTGCCTGTTGCCTGTTGCCTGTTGCCTGTTGCCTGTTGCCTGTTGCCTGTTGCCTGCTGCCTGTTGCCTGTTGCCTGCTGCCTGCCGCCTGCCGCCTGCCGCCTGCCGCCTGTTTGCCTGCCTTGCCGCCTGCCGCCTGCCGCCTGCCGCCCGCCCGCTCGCCTGCCGCCTGCTGGGCCGCTGCCTGCCTGTCGCCGCTGCCTGCCTGCCTCGCCTGTTGCCTGTTGCCTGTTGCCTGCCTGCCCGCTGCCTGCTGCCCGCTGCCTGTTGGCCTGCTGCCTGCCTGTTGCCTGTTGCCTGTTGCCTGCTGCCTGTTGCCCGCTGCCCGCCGCCTGCCCGCCTGTTGCCTGCTTCAGCCTGCGCCGCCTGCGCTGTTGCCTGTTGCCTGCTGCCTGGTTGCCTGCCGCCTGCTGCCTGCCGCCCGCCGCCTGCCGCCTGCCGCCTCCTGCCTCGCCGCCTGCCGCCTGCCGCCTGCCGCCCGGCCGCCTGGGTCAGCTCCGCCAGTCTGCCGCCTGTCGCCTGCCGCCTGCCGCCTGCCGCCTGCCCGCCTGCCTGCGCTCCGCTGCCTGCCGCCTGTTGCCTGTTGCTTGTTGCCTGGAGCCGCCCCGTCTGCCTGCCTGCCTGCTCTGCCTGCGCCGCCTGCCAGTCTGCCGCCTGCCGCGCCTGCCGGCCTGCCGCCTGCCGCCTGCCTCGCCTGCCGCCTGCCGCCTGCCGCCCGCTGCCTGCTCGGGCCAGGGCCGCCTGCCGCCTGCCGCCTGTTGCCTGTTGCCTGTTGCCTGCTTGCCTGGTTGCCTGTTGCTCTGCCGCCTGCTAAGCCTGGTTGCCTGTTGCCTGTTGCCTGTTGCCTGCTGCCTGTTGCTCAAGCCCTGCTGCCTGTTGCCTGTGGCCGCCTGCTGCCTGCCGCTCTGCTGCCCTGTTGCCTGTTGCCTAGTGCTCGCCTGTTTCCTGCCTTGCCTGTTGCCTGTTGCCTGTTGCCTTGCCTGCTTTCTGCTGCCTGTTGCCCTGTTGCTTGCCTTACCTGTTGCCTGTTGCCTGTTGCTTGCTGCTTGTTGCTTGTTGCCTGTTGCTTGTTGCTTGTTGCCTGGTTGCTTGTTGCTCTGTTGTTTGCAGCCTGTTGCTGCTGCCTGAGCTACTTGAACTTGCTTGTTGCTTGTTGCTTGTTGCTTGTTGCCTGTTGCTGTGTTTCTGTTGCCTGTTGCCTGTTGCCTGTTGCCTGTTGCCTGTTGCCTGTTGCCTGTTGCCTGCTGCCTGCTGCCTGCTGCCTGCTGCCTGTTGCCTGCTGGGCCTGTTGCCTGTTGCCCTGTTGCCTGTTGCCTGTTGCCGGTTGCCTAAGCCTGCCTGCCTGCCGCCTGTCAGCCCGCCGCCCGTCAGCCTGCCGCCCGCCGCCTGCCGCCCGCCGCGCTGCCGCCTGCCGGCCTGCCGCCTG
>NW_024573541.1:0-2540 GCF_018153835.1 Drosophila eugracilis
GCCTGTTGCCTGTTGCCTGAAGCCTGCCTGTTGCCTGTTGCCTGTTGCTCTGTTGCCTGTTGCCTGTTGCCTGTTGCCTGTTGCCTTGTTAGCCTGGGTCAGCCTGCTGCCTGTTGCCTGTTGCCTGTTACAGCAGCCTGTTGCCTAAGCCAGTCCTGTTGCCTGCTGCCTGCCGTTCTGAGCCTTGCCTGGGCCGTCTGGGCCGCTTCCAGCCGCCTGCCAGCCTGCCGCCTGCCAGCCTGCTGCCCTGCCTGCCGCCTTGCCGTCTGTTGCCTGCTGCCTGTTGCCTGTTGCCTGTTGCCTGTTGCTTCTGCTGCCTGCCGTGCCTTGCCGGCCTGCCAGCCTCGCCGCCTGCCGCCTGAGCTTCGCCCGCCGCCTGTCACCCGCCGCCTGCGCCGGCCTGCCGCCTGCCGCCTGCCGCTGTCAGCCTGTCAGCCTGCCGCCTGCCGCTCCGCCGCCTGCCGCCTGCTTGCCTGGGGTTGCCTGTTGCCTGCTTACTCTGTTGCCTGGTTACCTGGGCCGCCTGTTGCCTGCTTCGCTCTGTTGCCTGTTGCCTTAGCCTGGGCCAGTCTAAGCTGCTCTTGCTGCCTGTTACAGGCCAGCCTGCCGCTCTCGCGTCTGCCGCCTGCCGCCTGCCGCCTGCCGCCTGCCGCCTGCCACCTGCTGCCGCCCGCGCCAGCCTCGCCGCTCCGCCGCCTGCCGCCTGCGCCGCCTGCCGCCTGCTGCCTGTTGCCTGTTGCCTGTTGCCTGTTGCCTGTTGCCTGTTGCCTAAAGGTTGCCTAAGCTGCCTGCTGCCTGCTGCTCTGCCTGTTGCCTGTTGCCTGTTGCCTGTTGCCTGCTGCCTGCCGTCTAAGCCGCCTGCCGCCTGCTGCCTGCCGCCTGCCGCCCGTGCGCTGCCGCCTGCCGCCTGCCGCCTGCCGCCTCTGCCGCCTGTTGCCTGGGAAGCCGCCTGGGCCGCATCGCCTGCCGCCCGCACGCGTTCGCCGCCTGCCGGGGCCTGCCGCCTGCCGCCTGCCGCCTGCCGCCTGCCGCCCGCCTTTTGCCCGTCGTCTGCCGTGTCTGCCGCCTGTCAGCCCAGCCGCCTGCCTTTTGCCTGCCGCCCGCCGCCGCCCGCCTGGCCTGCCGCCTGCCGCCTGCCGCCTTCGTCAGCTCCGCCGCCTGCCGCTCCGCCGCCTGCGCCGCCTGCCGCCTGTGGAAAGCCGCTGTCAGCCTGTGCCTTGGCCTGCTGCCTGCCACCTGCGCCGCCTGCCGCTTCCGTTGCGGCCTGCTGCCTGCCGGGGCTCACTGCCTGTCAGCTCGCCGCCCGCGTGGGGCCTGTCAGTTCGCCGCCTGCCGCCCGCCCGCCTGGCCGCCCGCCGCCTGCCGCCTGCCGCCCGCCGCCTGCCGCCTGCCGCCTGCCGCTCCGCCGCCTGCCGCCTGCCGCCTGCCGCCTGCCAGCCCGGCTGCCTGTCAGCCCGTCAGCCTGCCGCCCGTCAGCCCGCCGCCTGCCCGCCCGCCGCCTGCCGCCCGCCGCCTGCCGCTCCGCCGCCTGTGGCCGCCTGCCGCCTGCCGCTCCGGGCCGCCCGTCAGCCTGCCGCTCCGCTTCTCCGCCGCCCGCCGCCTGTTGCCTGTCAGCCTGTCGCCTGCCGGGCCTGCCGCTTGCCGGTGCCTGCCGCCGCCTGCCGCCCGCCGCCTGCCGCCTGCCGCCTGCCGCCCGCCGCTCCGCTCGCCGTCGCCGGGGGCCTGCCAGCCCGCCGCCTGCCGCCTGCCGCCCGTGCCGCCTGCCGCCTGCCGCCTGTCAGTCGGGCCGCCTGCCGCCTGCCGCCCGCCGCCTGCCGCCTGCCGCCTGCCGCTCCGCCAGCCCGCCGCCTGCCGCCGGGGCCTGCCGCCTGCCGCTCCGCCGCCCGCCGCCCGCCGCCTGCCGCCTGCGTCTGCGCCTGTTGCCTGTTGCCTGTTGCCTGTTGCCTGTTGCCTGCTTTCAAGTTTCCTGTCGTTTCCAGCCTGTTCCCTGCTTGCTCCGTTGCCTGTTGCCTGTTGCCTGTTGCCTGGGCTGCCTGTTGCCTGTTGCCTGTTGCCTTTTTGTTGCCTGTTGCCTGGGCCGTTTATTGTTGCTCTGTTGCCTGTTGCCTGTTGCCTGGGTTCGTCTGTTGCCTGTTGCCTGTTGCCTGTTGCCTGTTTGCCTGCGGGTTGCCTGTTGCCTGGGCCGCTTTCTGTTGCCTGTTGCCTTTGCCTTTTGGGGGCCGTCTGTTGCCTGTTGCCTGTTGCCTGCTGCCTGTTGCCTGTTGCCTGTTGCCTGTTGCCTGCCGTTTGTTAAAAGCCTAAGCTGCTCTGTTGCCTGCTGCTCTGTTGCCTGTTGCCTGTTGCCTGTTGCTGCCTGTTGCCTGTTGCCTGTTGCCTGTTGCCTGTTGCCTGGGTTGCCTGTTGCCTAAGTCTGTTGCCGTTTGTTGCCTGGGTTGCCTGCTTGCCTGTTGCCTGTTGTGCCTGTTGCCCAGCCAAGCCTGTTGCCTGTTGCCTGTTGCTCTGCTGCTGCTTGCCTGTTGCCTGTTGCCTGTTGCCTGTTG
>NW_024573542.1:0-568 GCF_018153835.1 Drosophila eugracilis
CCTGTTGCCTAAGCCTCCAGCTGCCTGCTGCCTGCTGCCTCAGCTGCCTGTTGCCTGTAAAGTTGCCTGTTGCCTGCCGCTTCCTAGCCTGCTTGCTTCGCCTGGGCCGGCCTGGTTGCCTGTGCCTGTTGCCTGTTGCCTAAATGTTTGTGTTAGTTTGTTGTTTGTTGGGTTTGTTGCTCTGTTGCTTGTTGCTTGTTGCTCTGGTTGTTTGTTAAGTCTTGCCAGTTTGTTGCAGTTAGTTTCGTTGCCTGCTGTTTGTTGTTTGTTGTTTGTTAGTTTGTGCTGTTTGTTGTTTGCTGTTTGCCGCCTGCTGCCTGCTCGCCTGCTTCGCCTGCTGCCTGCCGCCTGTCAGCCTGCCGCCTGCCGCCTGGCCGCCTTTCCAGTGCCTTTTGCCCGTTGCCTGCCTGCCTTTGCCTGCTCAGGCCTGCTGCCTGCCAAGCCTGTGTGCCTGTTGCCTGTTGCCTGTGTTTGTTAAGCCTAGCTGTTTGTGCCGTTTGTTGTTTGCTGCTGTTGCTCTGTTGCTCTGTTGCCTGTTGCTCTGTTGCCTGTTGCCTAAGCTGCTCTG
>NW_024573543.1:0-76058 GCF_018153835.1 Drosophila eugracilis
TTTCCACAAAATGGTTTCCTGCATTTTTTTTTCTTCATCCATTTAAATGTAAATATTTAATGTTGAAAATATGAACAGATGTTAAGGATAAACGTTTCAATGTTCCCAGCAATATTTTAGCATCAATTTAAATTAAACGAATTGCATGATTCGATCCTGGGTAAATTGTCAAAAAAAGAAATAAAATGAAATAGCCAAAGCAGTTAGAAGATTTAAAAATTAAACGATTAGGCCATTTACCAAATTGGTTTCTTCGTATAAACCTTTTTGGTCATAACATTTCCAAAGATTTGAGTGAAGACGATTTTTTAAAATTTTTCCTACTATAAGTGGCGCATGTGGGAGTTAACTAATGGCTTTCATGCTCATTGCCGCCCTAAATGTATACAAACCCACCACACACATGCAGCTCGTCTAACAAAGGTTTTATGTGCCAGTGCAGATCGGAGGATATAAAAATTCTACTATGCTAAACCTCTTTCTCTTCTTATCCCCCTCAGCAGACAGAATCCTCATCCCATCACCATTCCCCAACTCACATCGTCAGGCGTTGTCTCTGTCTTTGTTGCCTTTACATACAAAATTGACTGTGAAAACGCTTTGGTATTTTTGGTTCCTCTGTTTGAACACTACTGCTGGAAAGCCGAATGTCCTTGCTATAGTATAAAGCAAGACTATATATATATAGGTAAAACTTTTCCTTTTTATGCCTGGATATGTCGGTTTTATGTCGACTTCTTCGCCACAGTCTATGCTCGCATTGTCTGTTTGTCGGCCGTTTTTTTTTTTGACATTTGTATTCGCGCGCTGGTGCTTTTTTTTGACGCAATAATCAGGGCTTGACGTATGCCGTCATCATAGGTGCCATCTTCGTGGCACAAACTAAAAACCATCGCAGTGAACATCAGTGCAAAGAGAAGTAAATGCTTGGAAAAATTTATTCAAATGGTTGGAAACCCGGAGTTTCAATTTCGCCACGCTTTGATCAATTAACTAATGCAAGTCACTTGTAGTGAATGCATGAACAGCCGTAGAAATCCATTGATTGGAATTGGGCTCTGACTTTTTGTCACCACGCACAGACGTAATGGACCACAAAAGCCAAATGCCGCCCGGCAGGGTAACTGTAAATTAGATTTATCAGCTACATAGCCATACACACACCCAGGAAACAAATCGATTTCTTCAATTCGATCCCGATCTGATTTCGGGGGATAGAGACGGAAGTCTCAGTTTGTCGACCGGAATCGAGCTAACGAGATGGGCGAGACAATCCTGATCTGTGCCATCGACATCAGAAGATAGCTGGAGGAGAGCCGCCAGAGCTACTGGGCTGCTGACGAGTTGCTGCCGAATTCCGACTGCCAACTCAACATGACAAAACAATTGGAATCAAACCATAATTCGCTTTTCCTAGCTAAAGTACAGAAATACACTTTTATTTTGTGGATCGATGTAATCGCAAATGACTTCGTCCCATCCGAATGATGTTGCTCGGGCGGGGCTGGGCGCTTGAATTCTAAACATGGTTCGTGTCTGGCATTTTGCTCGATTCTCGGATGGGAATTGACTTTGACTAGTGGAGGTGCAATGAATCCTCAAAAGTGTCTCAAGGAAGAGAATTATAGGGATCATTAATCAGCACTTCCCATGGATACCTAGCATGAACTACTCTGGCGAGTGAAGTTCTTAGCAAGAACTCAGTTCATTTGGCTTTGGGTCATGCTTCAAAAAAGAAAAAGAAAGAAAATCCCATTGAGTGAGCCCAAGGACCTGGGAGTAAAAGCTCATTTCCGCTTTTATATTTAAAACACTTGGGGATAAGAAAATGTTTGCTCTACCATTTTTCCACGCAGTGAAAATCATCATAAAAAGGCAAGGGAATGAAAAAATAAATAGCCCTGGCCCGGTCGAGAGTGGCCTCCTTCGGTCGATGGTCTGATGGTTGAACTCCGAGGGGGAGCTTAGCAAGTGGGTTTTTAAATTAGTTTGTCGACTCGAAAACGACGACTCCTCCTCGGCCTCGTTGGTATCCCACTTCTACAGATAAAAGCCAAGCCAAGCCAAGTGACTTGAGACTTTCCAGAGGGTGAGGACAGGGCGCTGGCTGATAGTCCTTGAATTAGGTGATTTTTCAAGAGCGTCAGGCTCAGCCAACGAGCAGTGAACTCATTTCCGTTTCTAGTTGCTCAATATAACTAACTCTTCTTTATGCTCATTTCGCCAAGAAACACTTACCACCACCCTTCTTAGCTGCATTGCAATGAGCCGCTAATTTGCAGGCTTATTGTGTCAATCAAACTTTTGGATCATTGGCCTGGGATATTTGATTGCCTTCCACCCAAACAACAAACAAAATCATTTGCAAGGACCCAAATGAAATGAGGCTGGTCAAACATAAAAAAAAAAGTGCTCGCTGAGTGTTAAATACATTTAACAGATATGTACTTTTTCCATTTGGTTTTTCTTATTTTTGGGCAGATCGCGTCCCACACGTCGCATACGTAATATCGTGTGTTTGCCATTGTTTTCTTGTCTTCGTCTGTTCTTACATGAGCCCCATTGCGTATACGGAGCGTGTGCCGAGCAGAGCAGAGGTCGCGAGGTGAGAAATTCGAAATAAGCTGCAAAGTGAAACAAATGAAGGGGCCAATCAACGTAAACAAAAGGAAAGCAGAAGTGAGTGTAGGATTGAAAGTGAGAAGGGTTCCTTCTGTTCATTCACACCACTTTTTCGTTATTGCCGGGTTATTGTTATTTAATGCCAAGTTTAATGCCAACACACATACCATAACAGCGAACACCTAAACAATTTCATGCCCGCCCCATTAATATATATTTCAACTGGTTTGGTTTGTTTTATTGCCAAGTACGTGTGGGCTTTCCTTCCGTTGTTGCAAAGTTTTACCCTCGGGCCGAGTGGCAAGTCATTTGCTTCGCTGGTTGCACAATTCCTATGCTGACGCTCTTTGTGTTCGACTAGGGTAAAGAATCTCTCAGGTGGCTTATGCAACGTAGGTTGCCATTGTTGTTCAAGCTGGACAAGGAAGCAATTTGAATGTTTTCAGAGGCCGCTGCACATAGCCCAGAATTATGGTACGGTCAGCTTTGTTTCCACTCGGAGTTCGCAGTTTCCAATGTTTAGTTCCCTGTCCAGTTCCAAGTTCCCGAGTGTTTGGCCAAGCGTAAAGATTGGCTAGATGGCTATAGGGACATTGGTCAAAACGTGATTTCAGTACAGGGAAAAAACTTAGAATTTTTGTTTTACATTTTTGGACATCATTTTCTTAAGTCTTGTTTATTATGACTTTATGTAATAAATTTTGTTATAATTTGTACTATATTAATTATTACAGAAAATAAAAGAGATAATAAAAGATAAAAGAAGGGTTGCGTACTATTAAGTAACTTGAAGTTTTTTCTTTGCTTTTTCAATGGATTAAAAAAGGTTTTATTTGTATTTTAAAGAAAAAAATTATTGTAACAAAAGATAATCGTTTAATTTTTATAATTAATTATCAAATAAAGAGTAAAGTAACATGACATTTAACATAAATTGACTACAGGTCTAATTTAAATAATGAACAAAAAATTTAAAGTTTGATTTATAAATATATATGATATAGCTTTCTCTAAACATAGGGGTACACGTTTTCACAAAAATATTTAAATATTCCAACGGTGATATCTTCTAGGTTTCTGAATCTCAGAACGCTCCTATTTTCTGGCATATTATCAGCTAAAGCTTCGGTTTCGGGAAAGCGGGGTAATTAATGTCAGTGAGTCGTGACTTTAGCCGCATATTGGGGATGTCTGTTTGAGTGTCACTAAATAAAAGTCTGGCTGACTGGTATTTTACACTTTAAGTTGAAATAAATGGGGATACATTAAAAAACCTAATTTATTACTACACTTCCCAGTCGCTTCCCTGCTCGGCTGGGCTGGCAAAGCCAACTAAACCGTCGTCGTCTGTCTGTCCGCATTATTGGGCCGGTCGGTCGGTCCATTGTGGCCCTGTCAAAACAACTTCCATTGTTTGCCCCCATTTCACCTGTCAACTGGCCTTTGTGTGTGTCTGCTAAGCTTCACACTTTTGGAGCAACAGCACTGGGAAGTCTGAACTCTTCCCAAGTGCTGGGCAGGTCGCACTCTGGTTTCCATTGTCAACAGGCAAGCCAATTTAGTTAATTAGGCTACCGAAAGTGAATAAACAAAATCTGTAACCGAAGGCGGGCTACGGGCACGTGCTAAGCTCTGGGCGAAAAAATAAGAAAGAAAAAAACAAAAACAACCGCAAAAATGCACAAAAAACACTTGACGAATTTTTCCGTTTTGCTTTGCAATTTGTATGCCACGCGTCTTCCCCTCCTAGTAATTGCGTCGTCGCCTTCGTGGATGTTGATATGGGTTTGCAATTAACTGAGTCTATGGATTTATAGCCCGTTCCGCTTGCCACTAATGCTTGTTCTCAGTGCCTGATCTACAGCTTCGGATATTCTGCTGGTACCAATACATAATACTCTTGAAATTAACTTAAAAAAATGCGATGTTGCCTTTTCCACAAGCTTTAAATTCTAATAAAAAAAAATTAATTTACAACCCGTTAGTAAAAAGTTAATATAAGTATAAGTACCTAAGGTTTAAGACAAACCATTATATTAATTTATTATATTATCGGGGCCAATAAATATTGGTAAAAGCAATTTATTAAAATATGTTAAAATTCTTGTTTTTTTTATAGTGCTTATACAAGTATCATAAAAGGCGTATGAATGGCTAATTATTTTTTATTGCCAAGTGCTTTTCCTAATGTCATCTAATGATAATATAATTTTTTTTTATTTATTATCAGTTATAGATAATTCCCGATATAAATATATATTTCCTTATCTATATCCCAATTGAAATATATAATAATGAGTTTTTCCATGTCTAATTGCTAAAAGTGTTTTGAACTCACCTGTATAAATCATCGCGATGTCGTTGGCGATTGTGAGCGTAGTTTTCTGGGTGAGATTAGCTTAGCGGCCGTCGCCGAAACGTTTTGGAAAAGCGGTCAAGTGTTTGCCGCACCGTTTGTTGTTGCCTTTCCGATGCACTGGCAGGCGTTAACCGGCTCCCCAGATATATGATATATATTTTCTGGGGGTCTCTCAACTAGTTGTTGCTGCCCGCGGGCTGTGCTCTCGCTCTCTTTTGCCAATTAATTGGTTGTCATGCGTTGAATAATTGCACGCACTTTGCCTAAAATCTCCATACTGAGCCAAATGGTTTTAAAGTTCTCAGCTTTCGGTTTAGAGTTTTCAATTCTCAATGTTTTGTTGATCTTTTCGATTATTGGGGCGTTGCTATGCCGGGTTTTTTTTGAAATTAATAGTTTGTTTGCGCTAGAATTTGATTAAAATATGTTTTTTTTGTTAATTGCATAGATTGGCAAGATTGCGCTGGCAATTTATGGCAAAACAATTATTTGCTGTCATTGCTGTAACAAAAACAAAACAAAAACCAAAATCGAAACAAATTCTATTCTGATTGGTTGGCTGACATCATGTTTGGGATCATCTATAAACAGAAATGTTTATTTTTGCATACGACTATGTGCAAATGTGACAGCGGGACAATTATGAAAATTGCACTTTTGACAATGCTATGTTTGTTCTCGCTGATAGAATGCCAAATTGTTTGCTAATGAGGGAAATTACGAAACGAAATGTAACAAAAAAATCAGCGTTTTGATTTGCGAAAAACGAGCTAGAAAAAGGTCTCTGAAGAAAACCTCATAAAATCACATAAGACACATTCACACTCGTCTCGCACCCGCGAATTCATTATGAATGCACTCACTGCAACTCGTGGCGCTTTTTTGAGATTTCAAATATTTTTGTTTGTTTTTTTTTGTATGGCCAGAAAGCACGTAGCCGCCTCGAGCTTAAGCTTCGGTTATTAATAATGGTAAATGTAGAACAAATATCCTTTTGCTCCGATAAAGGACTCTTAAAATTAAACTTTTGAAAACAGATGTTTGTTGCGATCATAGGCTATCGCCTCTTCGGTTTTTCCACACACACACAAACACACACTTCAATACACCCACACACTAACACTGTCTTCTACCGTTATGTGCCGTCGGCAAGTACCGTTAGCCAGTTATTTTCTGCGCTCGTGCGAATTGGCACAACCGACTCGGCAGAATTTTCAACACGAACTAAATTTCCAACGCCAACTGTTGGCACCACAAATCGTGGTAGAACGAAATGGGAATGGAACACGAAGCAGTCAGGTAAAGCACGGAACATTGGGAAATATGAAGAATTTTCCGAATAGAATAAGGCGCAACAGTCGTTTGAGGGGAAAATCGCATGCGATTTTATATACTTATAAGAAGGCAACGAGAAATCTGATTAATTATAAGCCCTTGATTCCCTTAATCTGCATTCGCCTGCAGCCAGTTGAAATTCCCTTTGATTTGCGACGCTTTCTGGCTTGTTAACCTTTCGGCCAGACCAGACAGACTGTTGGCCATGGCCAAATAAAAGAAGGCACGCATAATAAATTGGCAAATTCGGTGAAGAGTCAGTCAAAAGGACTGGCTGGCTGAAAAAAGGACACACACTCTCCCCTTTTTTCGTATTTTTTTTTTTGGATGGGCCATCCATCCGCTCTGCCTTATTCTGATTATACCATTCGTTGATTTTTCTAGCAATTTCATTTTATGACAAAGTTGCCCGACTTCAATTTGCCCAATTTTCCATTAGAGCGAGGCGTTGATTGCGTCCTCCCATTTTTTACGATTTGTAGTCAAGTTTTGGCTTACAATTCCGCCTATGGCCAATACATGATTGCGAACTCATTATGGAGCTCCCCTTTTTCGCAACTGTGGGAACGGAGGGCATTTGCCATGCAAGAGCTGTTGTGGCCATTATTCACTTGATTTCGGCCCGTTTAATCGACTCACATTCCAACTTTTATCTAACTGACCTTTTGGTCTAGCCTGGTCTTGTTTTGGTCTAGCCCAGTAATAATGATAAATGAAAAGAGAACGCCTCTGGCCACGCCCCCTCCACGGGCATGTGTGTATTTGTATCGCCTCTAATTAGGATAAACAGATGTTGCCGAAAATTAATTACACATCACGACCACATGAACAGCCACCCGATTTCCTTTCCCAACTCCTCATTAAGCCTTAGGGCTTCTAATCAAAATGACCACCAACATCATGATGATGATGATGATAATCGTATCCTTTCTATATCCTGATGCCAATCCCTGGCGGTCTATGAATCTCAGCTGCCGCAGAAAAAAGATATTTTGCAGCAAGTTTTACGTGAATTTGCATAGTTACCTAGTTGAATCCACTTTCCAACGTTGATTGTCAACTTTTCTAGTTGTCCCGAAGGTCCTGTCAGCGCAAGTGAAATGCGTGAAAAAACTGCCATTCCGGTCTTTAAACTTCACGTTGCTGCCAAAGATGAGTGAAAAATATAACACAATGAATCCAGCGGCCTCTGTTGTTATTTTTAGCCTTTCTATATCCCGCTCTTGGTATGAAGATTTTCCAGGAATTCCGGTTGGGTCTGCAGCGAGTTTCATTTTTCAAATTTATTTTTTGCCCAAATCGGATTTGCAAAATTTCCATCGTCTGGCCAGATAACAGATACTCGCACCACCTGACGATGCCAAATCAATTTGCAGGCACAATCGAACAAAGGAGTGTTATGTTGGTGGTTCTAAAGCTGGAAGTTAAGGGACTTCCCCGTTAGATGCCCAAAAACTAAGTCCGGCGCCAGATTGCGCCTTCTGTCAGTCAAAGGCAAACACCTGTAATAAATATTCGTTTGTCGTTCCGTCCTTCGCCCGTTTCGCTCGGTTATCCTGGATTTCTCCTGGCTGCGCTGTCACAGATACATTTTGTCTGCTTTTCCGTGTGAGCGCACAAGACAACTGGAGGTAGAGCCGGAAAAGAATGCCTAGCTGGCACATTTTTATACATTTTCAGTTCAGAGTGTTCCCATTTCCCTGCCCCAGTCCCTGCCACTTTTTTTTTCTCGAATTTCCATGCGGGCCATAAAGAAAGAAAGCACTCGGAACGATGCCAACAGCCGGAGCGAGGCACTTGATGTGGGTTCAGTGGCCACTTTTGGGCTCCCGCACTCCAGAAGCAATTCACTCAGCCATTTATGGCAGCTGCACAAGTTGCGCCTGCACGCCGCCATAAATTCGCGAAACGCAGCTTCTGGTGCACTTAATTTTAGCCCGTAGCCCCAAGGATGCACCAAGTGTTACATTTTGCGCCCAGCTGAGCGCTCAGCGTGTGTTATTAATTGCGTAATTTGTTTATTAATACACAAGTGGAGGCCCAGTGCTCATGTGCCATGCAGCACCTGCTGGAGTTTAAGGATAAGCTCCACGACGGCTGGCCAAAAGTGATCCTTGTGCTTGCTGGCATCAACCCATTCGGATGGAGAAAAGTGGCAGGAAAGAGCTCATTTGCTCATTGCTTATTCAGGCAATCAGAAGATGTTTACCCAGCTCTCCAGCTCGGCGTGTAATCAAATTAAATCTCAACTGCATAAACTTTGCGGAGAACTGTTTGACTTACAATTAAATTGCCCAGCTCTCCCCGCCCTTGAAGGCGGCATAAATCAATTTTTATATGCCAACCTTTCGTCCTTGGTCCTTCCTGGTTGGTTGCCTTGTTGCCTGGTTGGCTGTTAATTGCACACACAGAGAATTCTAATGGCAAACACGAGCGAGTTTTCAGCCAGCAAAGGCAAAAGCAAAGCCAGCGTCAGAGATGTTATTAAATTATAATTACCAGCGCCTTATTAGCACAATTAGAGACGGGACCAAAACCGCAGCTAAGGACACGTTTTCTGGCTTGTATGGCTTCTGTGCCCCGGTCTTGTTGAGTTCACTGCACGATGGCAGACAGACTGTCGCTGACATTTGGCGGGGGAGTCGCTCGAAAACAAGATGGGATGACATGGCATAAAACCAATCAATCAGAGATCTATTTCAAGACAATACAACAACTCGTTTTGCTGTACATTGGCATTACAAATAGCCATACAAAGTGGATTTATCGACCCCGTATCGAGAACTAAGGCATTTTGCATACCGCACTACTTAATCAAAGTCAATGCATAAAATGAATGCATAAACAACTTGGGCATATCTGCCCATATTGCGCATACGTCACGTGCGCTCCCGAGTTGCATGCGGAGTATTGGTACTGGCTGCTCTAGGATCGATTCCAGCATTGCCGATGCCACATTGATGATTACCATACTAAGTTGGACACTGAACACTTGCACACACCTTAAAGTCCGACATCTTGCTTCCTGCATCCCGCAGGTGGCAACACTCACTTAACACACCCACACGTCTGGGTGAAATCATCGCGGGACAGGATTCAATTGCAGCAGCTGCCTGATGCAGACGCCACAGCAATCTCGAAACAACAGCAGCACTAGCAAGGAGAGTTTTCAAAGAAAAATGAAGCTAATGCAAAATGTGTAGGTGGTTCGATCCAAGCACGAGATACCCATGATTCTGTGAAAAAATGTTTAAATATTTTTATCATTTATAACTTTTTCCTTTGTACTTTAAGAAGGCCGAGAGTTCAAGGAAATCTATATTTAAATTAATGAAGCTATAGATTTTTCCAGTTTTGGTTTAGAAATACTGCAATTTAAGCTATTTGAATTAAATAGATTTCTAAATTATTTTATTGAAATATTCAATGTCTGAAACCTTATAGTCCCGTAGACATATCCTCTCAATTAAAATTTATGATTTATGGTTATTTCATACCTTATCAATGTTTAAATATTGTTGCCAAATCCTAAGAAGGTTGGGTAAGTCCAATATTCTTATTCTTCAGGCACTATTATTTATAATGATTTATATCAAGATTAATTTCATAAGCTATTAAACGCATATTTACACATATATCTTATCCAATATATTTTGGCGCTTAAACATAGATGTACTCTTTCCGTAAAGAGGTTCCAATACCCCTGAAAGTACCCATTCCATGCCATACAACACGTTGAGTGCATTAGATGAATATTAAAAGCACTTACCCGCAGCAGCACTTGAAACTTAAAAGTGAATGGCAGCCGGACTGGTCCTTGTCCAGGACCTCTACTCACCAATAACATCAACAATGCTGAAAGGAGATGGTAGCAGCAGCAACAGCAGTGGCCGCATCATGGTGCGTTGCATAATTTATTGTTATGCAATCAATCGGAGCAGCCAAGTTGAGCAGGCAACAAATGGACGCTGCTTTCCACCACTCATCCTGACCGAGTGCCTTTGATGGACTTCCCGTCGAGGCCATAAATTAAACATATTTGCTAGCGTATAATCCATGTAATCAAATTACATTTGCACTACCTGTTTGCACGTGTTTTGTGGCTTCTGCGGCCAAATCCTGTCCAATCCTGCCATGACCAAACAATCAGGTCCAAGCTAATTTGTGCTGCGTAATTTCCATATCCATTTTACCCCGAGTGCGGCTCATAATCTGCAGATGTGGGTCCAAACAATGGAGCATTAAGTGGCAGCCTGGTTGACCTGTCATCGCCAAACGGAGCCACAATGTCACCCAACTAGAGGCCAACTGAGTGTGTGCCACTGTTTTTGATAGCCCGTTCAAAACCTCACCGGGCATAATTTTATCGCCTTCGTTATACATTGCTGAAATTATGTTGTTGTTTGCATTTTAGGGAAATTTATCGTCCCATCTTAACACCTGTTGCTTCATCCGTTCCGGTTACCTGCCTCTTTTTGCTAATCAGGCCATGCGACAAATACAATTTATTAAAACGCACAAAAAGGACCAAGGACAACGGCATTGAGCTGAGACCCAGGACAAGCCGTTTGGTCCTTTTGCCCAACTTCCGGCTGCTCTAATGCCGGAAGGATACAATTAATTCAGTTAATTTCGCATTAGAAAAGTCTCCTGTTGGGACTAAATATTATGAAAAGGTTCGCAAACACATACGAAGAGAGGGCTTTTAATATTTTAATATTTATGCCGCTCCACAAATCACTGATTGGCGCTCAGGGCATCACTTCGTCGTTCATCATCCGCCGTGGGGTCTGTGGAATGGGGCCCAGGTCCAGGTCATGATGGCTGGAAGTAAGCAGACATATTGCATGAATAATTGCGCACAAGCTGCTCTCCGGCTGCATCCACTCATCGCCGAGCAAAACGGAACAAGGCAGGCAAATTAAAAGTCTTAGGAACAAAAGCGAGAAGTCAAAATGTTTGTTAGACAAATAAATTCAACACTTTACGCATATTTTCATAAACTGCCAAACGGGACACAGATATGACTGCACTGAATGAAACATATCTGGCTATATTATTATATAAGGATTAATACATTTTATATTAGAAGTTTAATTGCGGGATTACTAACAAAATTGAAACAAGTACCAAACATTTTTTAAGATCATTTAATGTTGCATGTTACTTTATTTTATTTATTTATTTTATATATGGGTATTTCTTAAACAGATGCATGATTCGTCCCAGTGTACTCTCACACTCACTGGCACAGATGATGGGTCTGTGCGTGTGTATATTTTAATCCAACCACAACACAAACACCAACCGAAGTGTGGGCCGTGCCCCCAGGCAGTACACGGACACTTAAAGCAAACTAACAAGGACATATCGGATGAGGGGTCGGATTGGAGGAGTCAAAAAGATGGGAGCATGAAGCCAAGAGCCGGCAGGAGGGGTGGCTAGTAAGTCAAGGCTCCTCAAATTCCTTAGCTTATCAACGAGACGCCGGAAGCTGTGGCAGCATATTTACATGGCTCGCTTCACATTTCCAGGACGAGGCATTGTGTGTTTGTTTGCTGGTATGTCTGGTCCTCTTCTCATCACATTAGGTATTCAGTGGTACGCGCAGTACAGGACATGCGGTTACATCGAAAGTCCTTGGGATCACAGGGAGGAATGGCATGCCAACAGAAACAAACAAGCTAGTAGTACACATTCTACACAGAGTTTCTGGACTCATCATTCTGTCTAAATATTCCATTCGACTCTCCTTACTCAATTAGAGCCTGTTGCAATGGGGTCCTAGAAGTTCTTTCCTCCTCGTGTCCGCCCTTTGAATTGAAAGATTTTCGATGCAAATTCAATTGCTGCGAAAAATGTCCATTAAAAATAGTAATTGAAACGTTAATAATTTAATGCTATTGCCAACAATTTCTCGAGTCGCCTTTCGTTGGCGCCCGGCGTAAAAATCGATCATAATTCGATAAAAGCCATGCCAAAGGACGCGACAAGTTCAAGCCAAAAATGTGAAGAGATGCCATGCCATGTAATTGGTTCCACAGTTTTTGATTTTTGGACCGAAAAATTGTAGACTCGAGTTGATACAATTTTTGGAGAAAATGAAGCTACTTTTTCTTGCTGAAAAATACCATTGTAATCAGTTCTGTGCGTTTGTCATCATCTGTTAGCGAAATGCTGGGCGAACTCCACCAAAGAGCAGTTTTCGGAAATGAGATTCTGGGAAATCCCTAGGATAATGGGGACATCATCTGCCAGTCTCTTCACTATGGCGTGGAATCACGACCGAAATTCCCGCCGCAATGGCTGGCATCCATCAAGCAAATTGAACACGCCCCTGTCGTATATATTACGCCCAAGCTTTTACCCTTTTTCTCACAGGGACTAAACCAATTGCAAGTCTCACACATGGCGTCCATAGACTGCTCGGTGCCTCCTAATATAGCTCCATAAATAAACTCAAACAATAAGTACGCTAACCTACGCGTGGGTAAGCTGACGGATCAGTCATGGTGACAGCTACTGCGGAGCAGTGACGATGGGACGCACGGCCTAACTGTCTTCACCGACATGTGTTGACATGTCAGTTAGGCAAATGAGGGTAGACAGTCAGTCATTTCAGTTGCCAGGTTCTCCAGCTCCCATCTCTGAAGTCTAGCGGGGGTACACTGGACTCAACTTAACTCAATTCCTAGCCACGAGCTAGAAATTAGCCGAAGTTCTTGGTGGGCTGAGATGAGAGGAATGACCTACACCCCTTCCGTTATAAATACTGAACACTGAACAATTGTCCCCGGCAGCTGGACCACTCCAAATCTGAGCTTAAAGACTCAGATTAATCAGAATTTGTCCTGGCATTATGCCGGCGGTAGCGGGAGATTTTGTGGTGGATTTAACGACATCCCCGATGTCAATCGACGGTCACCTTGATTGGTCCACAATGCCCGACCCAGATCCACAGTCAGCAGTGGTGGACTAAGGGTAAAATAAAAAATAAATGCAAAATAATAAAAAAATCGATTTGAAACAGGCTCCAATTGGAATTGAATAGACTCGACTCAACTCAACTCAGCGCCATCGTTCGATCCGCAGGATGTGGCGATGCCGAGCACTTTGCACGTTGTCATTTGATAACCCATTGTGGCAGACGCAAATTGAAAAAAGTGCCGTCCGTCGGGCAGAATGTGCGAAATAGGGATGTGGATGTGGCTGTGGGGTTCAAAAGCTCCATTCCATTTTAGACAAAAAGGGATCGGAGGACATGTGGCGGATATGTGTGAAAGTGAGGTCTAACATGGATATAATAGTGTGCAGCCTGCCGCTAGTTCAACTGCTTACCATTCTAATACGAGAAAAATATTCATGCAAAAAGGGTTCTGGGTTCTGGGCCATTGCCTTCCACCAATCGACGAACTTTGAACTTTCCGGGCGACAAGCGTCGCCAAACCGCAACAGAAAAGCAATTAACATGGAATGACACTTTGATTGAAATGTCTAATGTGCTGGACAGTCCAACAACCCCCCCGTTGGTCAAGGGATTCGGATTTGGGGTTCATCAGCACTTCGAACCGAAAGAACTAAGGTCGATGGAATAAAGCCGTTCTGGCTGCATTAACACGAACTATCATATCAAATTAATCTGACTTTAGACACTGAAAAGGATTTCAAGTTGATTTATTTATATTTAAAGAGAACCTAAATAACTCCTCTAAATCTATATTTTAAAACAAGAATCAGTCACATTAAAAACAATCATAATCAAAATTTTCATTCAGAATATAGAAATGTACTATATAGAATATCTATGCACAATATTTAAAAAATGAAATCTTTTTGAAAAGGTAAATTTGTTCCTTGTGTAGAAGTTGCAATCCCCCATTTCACATCCAACGTCAGTCAGGCGAAAAGATAAGCGGCATAAAATATCTTTGTGCCCACCTCTTTCTGGCCAAAAACGTAAGCCAAAAATCCGGCAATGCCAAGAGCCCGCACAATTTTTGGCCTTGGCATCAGCCGGAATTGGGAGCTCAGGAATTGCACAAGTCGAAAGCGATACGTGCCCAGGCATTTGCATTTGCATCTCCATCCGTATGTGATACTCAGCTACCCAAAAGTCGTTTATTATCTCAACTGGCCGAGAACATCGGCTCTTTTGGCTGGACTCCATTGCGTATGTGTGTTTCCAGAAATGCGGGAAATCGAAAGCAAACAGTGGTCATTTTGCTCGGTCAGAAGTTTACGGTCACAGGCAGAATCGAGATCTTGAGGATGCTTAAACTCAGTGAGGCGGGCACGTGTTAACCATTTAATGACATTCGTAAAGTAGGAAAAGTCGTTATTCACAACCATCGAACTAGACAAATTAAATTTTACATCTCTCTTTAAGGTTCTGCGACCCAGTTAATACTCTTTGGACTTTCGCCCAAAAGTAGACTGTGCCAATTGGCTACGCTTAAAATGAGATACCTGAAATGCCCCAGGAAATTGGCAGCTGCCTCTTGTCAAATCTCTGCGATTAAAATCCAACTGTAATTTGGATTCTACGACACCAAAGGCCTTTGCCTACGCCTCCGCCTTCGAATCCGCCTTCGTTTTGATTCAACAATCCACACCATGTTTAAGATTTAATTTAAATGTATATGTAGGCCTGTAAACTGGCATTCGCATGGCAAAACTGGCAAATCCTAAGCATGCTCTTTGGCTCGGAAATAAACAGAAAAGCAAACCCTTGCTCAACTTTGTCCGGAGTTTTTTGTCTGGGCATAAAATTAAAGGAAGTCGGCAACGGCAGCGGTGGTAGTGGCTATAGGGGCAACTTTTATGATTGGGTTGCTGGGGCCGCGTCCCCGCGTCCTGAACCGGCTGTTTGGGTTAATAAAATATGCAAAAATTCAACACAAAAATTAAGTTTACTTTTCGCTGTAGCGACCTTTCGCACTCGACTCTATATTTCGGTAAGGATGAAGAGAAGGAGGAGAAGCAACATATGCTTATCCTAGGATCCTATCATCACACGTTCGCCCTGTTGCTCTCACCCGTTGACTAATAATCAAATTATTTTATAAAACTAAAACTTTTCAGAGGCTGTCACGTCTCGGTTTTCTAATGGGTTAACTGTGTTTTTACCGCACAAATCTGATGTCATTATAATTATCATGTTGTTGAGTTAATTACACATGCAGAGTGGATTCTGTTTTTAGCTGAAAGCTATTTTGACAGCTTAAAGCTTAAGTTTTTGAAATTGACAGCAGCAACCCTTGTGGCGGTTGAAATTTGTAAGCTACTGAATTCAGATGATTACAGCCGGTCATAATTTGAGGCCATTCATACCCCGCCATTCAATGGTAAATTCATTTAGCACACAAACAACGCAATTCTATTAAATAAATTGAATATATGCACACGGGCCCAGAAGGAAGCCTTTTAAACTAATGTGTGGGTGGTGTACCTGAACCTGCTCCCTGATACTGCTTCGGCCCATCCTTTCTCATCCAACTTAGCTCAGCACACAAATGTTGGCGAGCGAAAACGCCATAAAATGAAATGAACGGAATAAGCCAGAAAGTCAAGGGCCTTTCATTCCAGTCGATTCGATTGTTGTACACCCAGGCATGAGGCCCAATATATCAATACATGATGCTCGGAAAAGAGCCCCTACTCCAATACCAAACAATCCATGGACTCACAAAGGTATATATTATTTATGGGTGTGTATTTTAACTAAACAGAAATCGAATTGTTGTTCCTCGGCCTGTTTGCTATTTGTGCCTGCACGTGGCTTTTCGCCGCCAACAACGTCAACAATTCCTTTACTCGCATTTCCCATTTTTATTATATTTTTGCGGTTTATTTATAAGTGAGCAAAATAAGAGCGGAACGTGTTTATGGGACAAATGAAGTACTTTAGATTCAATTATGCATTCGTCAACAGAACACATAATGGAATCCCAAATTGTGTCATCCGTTTCGGGACGGAATCTTATGTTTGTTTATGCCGCTTAAATATCAACCGAAATTTTTACGTCATTGTTTTTGCCCCTGCAAAGGAGTTTGGTTTAAAGCCACTGATGAGGTCTCTATGTCTCAGTTTTGGCCGTAAATCAGATTTGTGATTTATGCTCCTACCGGTATGATGAAGTAGTCCTGGGGCCAGTGATGCTAGGAGGCGGGATACCCTTGCCAACCGCAGTCGGAGATTTCTGGCGGGCTTTCAAGAGGTTTCATGTCTTAATGTTAAACGATAACTTTTGTGTACACTCGACAGAAGCAGCAGCAGCAGCAGCAGCAGCAGCAGCAGCAGTAGCAGCAGAACGACTTCAAATCAAAGTTCCGCCCTATCTGTCTGATCGCTTCAGTGTTTATTAATGGTTACCAACAACATCAACTAGACGCCGTTATCGAAAGAACATCCCAAGACCACAACACTGCCGAACAAAGGAAAACTAAGTGAAGCCGAAATCCTTTGAGAAATTAGTCGACTCGACCAAGTGGCTTTTCACTTATTTGGACATTTTCAAGTTGGTGAAAGCGCTTTCGTGAAAGCGGTTTAGTAGCTAGCTATGTCAAGTCACTGCTGCAAATGTGGTACTTTCTGCAAAATTTAAAATTCCAACCTATCAACAAATATGAGATTTGCCAACAAAATTTTCAAACGACGCCAAAAAATGGTATGGGCTTTAAGTTCCGGTTGAAAGTTACACATAACATTCTTTGACATAGCCTGGGATTGGCTGAATTATGGCATAAAAACCAAGAAAAATTAGCATTTTGTGGTTTGGCGGTTTTTGCAAAAATTGATTACCCCAACCTATCAAAAAAGCTAAAATTTGGCAAAAAATTAAGTTTCCGAATGCGGCCACAGCAGTTTATGGGGTAAAATATGCGGTCGAAAGCTGCACAAAACAGTCTTTGACTTAGCTCTATTACTTGTTTTGGCTGAATTATGGCATAAAAACCAAGAAAAATTAGCATTTTGTGGTTTGGCGTTTTTTGCAAAAAATTATGACCCCCGACCTGTCAAAAAAGTTAAAATTTGGTCGAAAGCTGCACAAATCAGTCTTTGACTTAGCTCTATGACTTGTTTTGGCTGAATTATGGAATAAAAACCAAGAAAAATTAGCATTTTGTGGTTTGGCGTTTTTTGCAATAAATTATGACCCCCAACCTATCAAAAAAGCTAAAATTTGGCAAAAAATTAAATTTCCGAAATGGGCAACACAACAGTTTATGGGGTAAAAGATACGGTCGAAAGCTGCACAAAACAGTCTTTGACATAGCTCTAGGACTTGTTTTGGCTGAATTATGGCATAAAAACCAAGAAAAATTAGCATTTTGTGGTTTGGCGTTTTTTGCAAAAAATTATGACCCCCAACCTGTCCAAAAAGTTTAAATTTGTCCAAAAATTAAATTTCCGGAATCGGCCACAACAGCTTATGGGGTAAAATATGCGGTCGAAAGCTGCACAAAACAGTCTTTGACTTAGCTCTAGGGCTTGTTTTGGCTGAATTATGGCATAAAAACCAAAAAAAATTAGCATTTTGTGGTTTGGCGTTTTTTGCAAAAAACTATGACCCCCAACCTGTCAAAAAAGTTAAAATTTGTCCAAAAATTAAATTTCCGAAATCGGCCACAACAGTTTATGGGGTAAAATATGCGGTCGAAAGCTGCACAAAACAGTCTCTGACTTAGCTCTAGGACTTGTTTTGGATGAATTATTGCATAAAAACCAAGAAAAATTAGCATTTTGTGGTTTGGCGTTTTTTGCAAAAAATTATGACCCCCAATCTATCAAAAAAGCTAAAATTTGGCAAAAAATGAAATTTCCGAATGCGGCCACAGCAGTTTATGGGGTAAAAGATGCAGTCGAAAGCTGCACAAAACAGTCTTTGACTTAGCTCTAGGACTTGTTTTGGCTGAATTATTGCATAAAAACAAAGAAAAATTAGCATTTTGTGGTTTGGCGTTTTTTGCAAAAAATTATGACCCCCAACCTATCAAAAAAGCTCAAATTTGGCAAAAAATTAAGTTTCCGAATGAGGCCACAGCAGTTTATGGGGTAAAATATGCGGTCGAAAGCTGCACAAAACAGTCTTTGACTTAGCTCTAGGGCTTGTTTTGGCTGAATTATGGCATAAAAACCAAGAAAAATTAGCATTTTGTGGTTTGGCGTTTTTTGGAAAAAAATTATGACCGCCAACCTATCAAAAAGCTAAAATTTGGCAAAAAATAAATTTCCGAATGCGGCCACAACAGTTTATGGGGTAAAATATGTGGTCGAAAGCTGCACAAAACAGTCTTTGACTTAGCTCTAGGACTTGTTTTGCCTGAATTATGGAATAAAAACCAAGAAAAATTAGCATTTTGTGGTTTGGCGTTTTTTGCAAAAAATTATGACCGCCAACCTATCAAAAAAGCTAAAATTTGGCAAAAAAATAAATTTCCGAATGCGGCCACAACAGTTTATGGGGTAAAATATGTGGTCGAAAGCTGCACAAAACAGTCTTTGACTTAGCTCTAGGACTTGTTTTGGCTGAATTATGGCATAAAAACCAAGAAAAATTAGCATTTTGTGGTTTGGCGTTTTTTTGTAAAAAATTATGACCCCAACCTGTCAAAAAGTTAAAATTTGTCCAAAAATTAAATTTCCGAAATCGGCCACAACAGTTTATGGGTAAAAATATGCGGTCGAAGCTGCACAAAACAGTCTCTGACTTAGCTCTAGGACTTGTTTTGGATGAATTATTGCATAAAAACCAAGAAAAATTAGCATTTTGTGGTTTGGCGTTTTTTGCAAAAAATTATGACCCCCAATCTATCAAAAAAGCTAAAATTTGGCAAAAAATTAAATTTCCGAATGCGGCCACAGCAGTTTATGGGGTAAAAGATGCAGTCGAAAGCTGCACAAAACAGTCTTTGACTTAGCTCTAGGACTTGTTTTTGGCTGAATTATTGCATAAAAACAAAGAAAAATTAGCATTTTGTGGTTTGGAGTTTTTTGCAAAAAATTATGACCCCCAACCTATCAAAAAAGCTCAAATTTGGCAAAAAATTAAGTTTCCGAATGAGGCCACAGCAGTTTATGGGGTAAAATATGCGGTCGAAAGCTGCACAAAACAGTCTTTGACTTAGCTCTAGGGCTTGTTTTGGCTGAATTATGGCATAAAAACCAAGAAAAATTAGCATTTTGTGGTTTGGCGTTTTTTGCAAAAAACTATGACCCCCAACCTGTCAAAAAAGTTAAAATTTGTCAAAAAATTAAATTTCCGAAATCGGCCACAACAGTTTATGGGGTAAAATATGCGGTCGAAAGCTGCACAAAACAGTCTTTGACTTAGCTCTAGGACTTGTTTTGGCTGAATTATGACATAAAAACCAAGAAAAATTAGCATTTTGTGGTTTAGCGTTTTTTGCAAAAAATTAATACCGACCTGTCAAAAAAGTTAAAATTTGGCAAAAAATCAAATTTCCGAATGCGGCCACAGCAGTTTATGGGGTAAAATATGCGGTCGAAAGCTGCACAAAACAGTCTTTGACTTAGCTCTAGGACTTGTTTTGGCTGAATTATGGCATAAAAACCAAGAAAAATTAGCATTCTGTGGTTTGGCGTTTTTTGCAAAAAATTATGACCGCCAACCTATCAAAAAAACTAAAATTTGGCAAACAATTAAATTTCCGAATGCGGCCACAACAGTTTATGGGGTAAAATATGCGGTCGAAAGCTGCACAAAACAGTCTTTGACTTAGCTCTAGGACTTGTTTTGGCTGGATTATGACATAAAAACCAAGAAAAATTAGCATTTTGTGGTTTGGCGTTTTTGCAAAAAAATTATGGCCCCAACCTATCAAAAAAGATAAAATTTGGCAAAAAATATTAAATTTCGGAAATCGGCCACAGCAGTTTATGTGGTAAAAGATGCGGTCTAAAGCTGCACAAAACAGTCTTTGACTTAGCTCCATGAATTGTTTTGGCTGAATTATGGCATAAAAACCAAGAAAAATTATCATTTTGTGGTTTGGCGTTTTTTGCAAAAAATTATGACCGCCAACCTATCAAAAAAACTAAAATTTGGCAAACAATTAAATTTCCGAATGAGGCCACAGCAGTTTATGGGGTAAAATATGCGGTCGAAAGCTGCACAAAACAGTCTTTGACTTAGCTCTAGGGCTTGTTTTGGCTGAATTATGGCATAAAAACCAAGAAAAATTAGCATTCTGTGGTTTGGCGTTTTTTGCAAAAAATTATGACCCCCAACCTGTCAAAAAAGTTAAAATTTGTCCAAAAATTAAATTTCCGAAATCGGCCACAACAGCTTATGGGGTAAAATATGTGTGGTCGAAAGCTGCACAAAACAGTCTTTGACTTAGCTCTAGGGCTTGTTTTGGCTGAATTATGGCATAAAAACCAAGAAAAATTAGCATTTTGTGGTTTGGCGTTTTTTGCAAAAAACTATGACCCCCAACCTGTCAAAAAAGTTAAAATTTGTCCAAAAATTAAATTTCCGAAATCGGCCACAACAGTTTATGGGGTAAAAATATGTGGTCGAAAGCTGCACAAAAACAGTCTCTGACTTAGCTCTAGGACTTGTTTTGGATGAATTATGGCATAAACAAAAACCAAGAAAAATTAGCATTTTGTGGGTTTGGCTTTTTTGCCAAAAAAATTATGACCCCAACCTATCAAAAAAAGCTAAAATTTGGCAAAAAATGAAATTTCGAATGGCTACACAACAGTTTATGGGGTAAAAGATGATGCAAAGCTGCACAAAAACAGTCTTTGACTAGCTTAGGACTTGTTTTGGCTGAATTATTGCATAAAAACAAAGAAAATTAGCATTTTGTGGTTTGGCGTTTTTTTGCGCAAAAATTATGACCCCCAACCTATCAAAAAAGCTCAAAATTTGGCAAAAATTAAGTTTCGAATGAGGCCACAGCAGTTTATGGGGTAAAATATGTGGTCGAAAGCTGCACAAAACAGTCTTGACTTAGCTCTAGGGCTTGTTTTGGCTGAATTATGGCATAAAAAACCAAGAAAAATTAGCATTTTTGGTTTATGGTTTTTTGCAAAAATTATGACCCCAACCTATCAAAAAGCTAAAATTAGGTAAAAATAAATTTCCGAAATGTGGCCACAACAGTTTATGGGGTAAAATATGTGGTCGAAAGCTGCACAAAAACCGTCTTTGACTTAGCTCTAGGACTTGTTTTGGCTGAATTATGGAATAAAAACCAAGAAAATTAGCATTTTGTGGTTTATGCTTTTTGCAATAAATTATGACCCTAACCTATCAAAAAGCTAAAATTTGGCAAAAAATTAAATTTCCGAAATGGGCAAACACAACAGTTTATGGGGTAAAGATATGGTCGAAAGTTGCACAAAAACAGTCTTTGACATAGCTCCAGGACTTTTTTTGGCTGAATTATGGTATTAAAACCAAGAAAATTAGCATTTTGGTGGTTGTGTTTTTTTGTAAAAATTATGACCCCCCAACCTGTCCAAAAAGTTTAAATTTGTCCAAAATTAAAATTTCCGGAATCGGCCACAACAGCTTATGGGGTAAAATATGGTCGAAAGCCGCACAAAACAGTCTTTGACTTAGCTCTAGGGCTTGTTTTGGCTGAATTATGGCATAAAAACCAAAAAAAAAATTAGCATTTTGTGGTTTGGCGTTTTTTGTAAAAACTATGACTCCCAACCTGTCAAAAAGTTAAAATTTGTCCAAAAATTAAATTTCCGAATGCGGCAACAACAGTTTCTTGGGTAAAATATGTGGTCGAAAGCTGCACAAAAACAGTCCCCTCTTGACTTAGCTCAGGGACTTGTTTTGGATGAATTATTGCAGATATAAAAACAAGAAAATTAGCATTTTGTGGTTTTGTGTTTTTTGCAAAAATTATGACCCCAATCTATCAAAAGCTAAAATTTGGCAAAAATGAAATTTCCGAATAAAATACAGTAGTTTATGGGTAAAAAAGGTGAATGAAAGCTGCAACAAAACAGTCTTTTGACTTAGCTCTAGGACTTGTTTTGGTGAATTATTGCATAAAAACAAAAAAGAAGTACCAGATTTGTGGTTTGCTTTTTCAAAAAATTATGACCCCCAACCTATCAAAAGCTCAAATTTGGCAAAAATTAGTTTCCGAATGAGGCCAAGCAGTTATGGGCAAAAAATGCGGTCGAAAGCCGCACAAACAGTTTTGACTTAGCTCTAGGGCTTGTTTTGGCTGAATTATGGTATATAAAAACTAAGAAAATTAGCATTTTGTGGTTGATGTTTTTTGCAAAAATTATGACCGCCAACCCATCAAAAGCTAAAAATTTGCCATAAAAATAAATTGAAGTATGGGCCACAACAGTTTATGGGGTAAATATATGTAAGTCTAGCAATAACAAAAGCCTCTTGACTTAGCTCTAGACCTGTTTTGCTCTGAATTGTGGAATAAAAACAAGAAGATTAGGTATTTGTGGTTTGCGTTTTTTTAAAAAATTATGACCGCCAACCTATCAAAAGGCTAAAATTTGGCAAAAAATAAATTCCGAATGGTCACAAATAGTTTAGTGGGGTAAAATATGTGGTCGAAAGCTGTGGCACAAAAAACAGTCTTTTGACTTAGCTCTAGACTTGTTTTGGCTGAATTATGGCATAAAAACCAAGAAAATTAGCATTTGTGGTTTGGCGTTTTTTTGCAAAAAATTATGACCCCCAACCTGTCAAAAAGTTAAAATTTGTCCAAAAATTAAATTCCGAAATCGGCACACAACAGTTTATGGGGTAAAATATGGGTCGAAAGCTGCAACAAAAGAAGTCTCTGACTTAGGTCTAGGACTTGTTTTTTTGATGAATAAGCATAAAAACCAAGAAAAAATGAGATTTTTGTGGTTAGCCTTTGTTTGCAGAAAATTATGACCCTAATCTATCAAAAAGCTAAAATTTGGTAAAAAAATTAAATTTCTGAATCGTACACAGCAGTTTATGGGGTAAAAGATGCAGCGAAAGCCGGTAATCAAAAACAGTCCTTGACTTAGCTTTAGGACTGGGTTTTTGGTTGAATTATTGCTATAAACAAAAGAAAATTAGTATTTGTGGTTTGGAGTTTTTTAAAAAATTATGACCCCCAACCTATCAAAAAAAGCTCAAATTTGGCAAAAATTAAGTTTCGAATGAGTTACAGCAGTTTAAGAGGGGTAAAATATGGTCGAAAGCTGCACAAAACAGTCTTTGACTTAGCTCAGGGTCTTGTTTTTTGAATTATGCATAAAAACCAAGAAAAATTAGCATTTTGTGGTTTGGCGTTTTTGCGCAAAAAACTATGACCTCCAACCTGTCAAAAAGTTAAAATTGTCCAAAAAAATTAAATTTCGAAATCGGTCACAACAGTTTATGGGGGTAAAATATGCGGTCGAAAGCTGCACAAAAACAGTCTTTTGACTTAGCTCTAGGACTTGTTTTTGTGGTGAATTATGACATAAAAACCAAGAAAAATTAGCATTTTGTGGTTTAGCGTTTTTTGCAAAAATTAATACCGACCTGTCAAAAGTTAAAATTTGGCAAAAATCAAATTTCGAATGCGGCCACAGCGGTTTATGGGGGAAAATATGTGGTCGAAAGCTACACAAAACAGTCTTTTGACTTAGCTCTAGGACTTGTTTTGGTGAATTATGGCATAAAAACCAAGAAAAATTAGTATTCTTGTGGTTTGGCGTTTTTTTAAAAAAAATTATGACCCGCCAACCATCAAAAAAACTAAAATTTGGCAAAACAATTAAATTTCGATGGCCACAACTTAGTTTAAGGGTAAAATATGGGTCAAGCTGCACAAAACAGTCTTTGACTTAAGCTCTAGGACTTGTTTTTGGCTGGATTATGACATAAAAAACCAAGAAAATTAGCATTTTGTGGTTTGGCGTTTTTTGCAAAAAATTATGGCCCCAACCTATCAAAAAAGATAAAATTTGGCAAAAAATTAATTTCGTGGAAATCTGGCCACAGCAGTTTATGGTAAAAAGATGCGGTCCTAAAGCTGCACAAAACAGTCTTTGACTTAGCTCCATGAATTGTTTTTACTGAATTATGGCATAAAAACCAAGAAAAATTATCATTTTGTGGTTTGGCGTTTTTTTGCAAAAAAAAATTATGACCGCCAACCTATCAAAAACTAAAATTTGGCAAACAATTGGAATTTCCGAATGAGGCCACAGCAGTTTATGGGTAAAATATGGTCGAAAGCTGCACCAAACAGTCTTTTGACTTAGCTCTAGGTTTGTTTTGGCTGAATTATGGCATAAAAACCAAGAAAAATTAGCATTCTGTGGTTTGGCGTTTTTTGCAAAAAATTATGGCCCCCAACCTGTCAAAAAAGTTAAAATTTGTCCAAAAATTAAATTTCCGAAATCGGCCACAACAGTTTATGGGGTAAAATATGCGGTCGAAAGCTGCACAAAACAGTCTTTGACTTAGCTCTAGGGCTTGTTTTGGCTGAATTATGGCATAAAAACCAAGAAAAATTAGCATTTTGTGGTTTGGCGTTTTTTGCAAAAAATTATGGCCCCCAACCTATCAAAAAAGATAAAATTTGGCAAAAAATTAAATTTCGGAAATCGGCCACAGCAGTTTATGTGGTAAAAGATGCGGTCTAAAGCTGCACAAAACAGTCTTTGACTTAGCTCCATGAATTGTTTTGGCTGAATTATGGCATAAAAACCAAGAAAAATTATCATTTTGTGGTTTGGCGTTTTTTGCAAAAAATTATGACCGCCAACCTATCAAAAAAGCTAAAATTTGGCAAAAAATTAAATTTCCGAATGCGGCTACAACAGTTTATGGGGTAAAATATGCGGTCGAAAGCTGCACAAACAGTCTTTGACTTAGCTCTCTAGGACTTGTTTTGGCTGAATTATGGCATAAAAAACCAAGAAAATTAGCATTCTGTGGTTTGGCGTTTTTTGCAAAAAATTATGACCCCCCAACCTGTCAAAAAAGTTAAAATTTGTCCAAAAATTAAATTTCCAAATCGGCCACAACAGTTTATGGGGTAAAATATGCGGTCGAAAGCTGCACACAAAACAGTCTCTGACTTAGCTCTAGGACTTGTTTTTGATGAATTATTGCATAAAAACCAAGAAAAATTAGCATTTTGTGGTTTGGCGTTTTTTGCAAAAAAATTATGACCCCCAATCTATCAAAAAAGCTAAAATTTGGCAAAAAATGAAATTTCCGAATGCGGCCACAGCAGTTTATGGGGTAAAAGATGCAGTCGAAAGCTGCACAAAACAGTATTTGACTTAGCTCTAGGACTTGTTTTGGCTGAATTATTGCATAAAAACAAAGAAAATTAGCATTTTGTGGTTGGAGTTTTTGCAAAAATGATGACCCCCAACCTATCAAAAAATCTCAAATTTGGCAAAAAATTAAGTTTCCGAATGAGGCCACAGCAGTTTACGGGGTAAAATATGCGGTCGAAAGCTGCACAAAACAGTCTTTGACCGCCAACCTATCAAAAAAGCTGAAATTTGGCAAAAAAATTAAATTTCCGAATGCGGCCACAACAGTTTATGGGGTAAAATATGTGGTCGAAAGCTGCACAAAACAGTCTTTGACTTAGCTCTAGGACTTGTTTTGGCTGAATTATATACATAAAAACCAAGAAAAATTAGCATTTTGTGGTTTGGCGTTTTTTGCAAAAAATTAATACCGACCTGTCAAAAAAGTTAAAATTTGTCCAAAAATTAAATTTCCGAATGCGGCCACAACAGTTTATGGGGTAAAATATGTGGTCGAAAGCTGCACAAAACAGTCTTTGACTTAGCTCTAGGACTGTTTTGCCTGAATTATGGCATAAAAACCAAGAAAAATTAGCATTTTTGTGGTTTGGCGTTTTTTTCCAAAAATGATGACCCCTAACCTATCAAAAAGCTAAAATTTGGCAAAAAATTAAATTTCCGACTGCGGCCACAGCAGTTTATGGGGTAAAATATGCGGTCGAAAGCTGCACAAAACAGTCTTTGACTTAGCTCTAGGACTTGTTTTGGATGAATTATTGCATAAAAACCAAGAAAAATTAGCATTTTGTGGTTTGGCGTTTTTTGCAAAAAATTATGACCGCCAACCTATCAAAAAAGCTAATATTTGGCAAAAAATTAAATTTCCGAATGCGGCCACAACAGTTTATGGGGTAAAATATGTGGTCGAAAGCTGCACAAAACAGTCTTTGACTTAGCTCTAGGACTTGTTTTGGCTGAATTATGGCATAAAAACCAAGAAAAATTAGCATTTTGTGGTTTGGCGTTTTTTGCAAAAAATTATGACCGCCAACCTATCAAAAAAGCTAAAATTTGGCAAAAAATTAAATTTCCGAATGCGGCCACAACAGTTTATGGGGTAAAATATGCGGTCGAAAGCTGCACAAAACAGTCTTTGACTTAGCTCTAGGACTTGTTTTGGCTGAATTATGGCATAAAAACCAAGAAAAATTAGCATTTTGTGGTTTGGCGTTTTTTGCAAAAAATTATGGCCCCCAACCTATCAAAAAAGATAAAATTTGGCAAAAAATTAAGTTTCCGAATGCGGCCACAGCAGTTTATGGGGTAAAATATGCGGTCGAAAGCTGCACAAAACAGTCTTTAACTTAGCTCTAGGACTTGTTTTGGCTGAATTATTGCATAAAAACAAAGAAAAATTAGCATTTTGTGGTTTGGAGTTTTTGCAAAAATTATGACCCCAACCTATCAAAAAAGCTCAAATTTGGCAAAAAATTAAGTTTCCGAATGAGGCCACAGCAGTTTATGGGGTAAAATATGCGGTCGAAAGCTGCACAAAACAGTCTTTGACCGCCAACCTATCAAAAAAGCTAAAATTTGGCAAAAAATTAAATTTCCGAATGCGGCCACAACAGTTTATGGGGTAAAATATGTGGTCGAAAGCTGCACAAAACAGTCTTTGACTTAGCTCTAGGACTGTTTTGCCTGAATTATGGCATAAAAACCAAGAAAAATTAGCATTTTGTGGTTTGGCGTTTTTTGCAAAAAATGATGACCCCTAACCTATCAAAAAAGCTAAAATTTGGCAAAAAATTAAATTTCCGAATGCGGCCACAGCAGTTTATGGGGTAAAATATGCGGTCGAAAGCTGCACAAAACAGTCTTTGACTTAGCTCTAGGACTTGTTTTGGATGAATTATTGCATAAAAACCAAGAAAAATTAGCATTTTGTGGTTTGGCGTTTTTTGCAAAAAATTATGACCGCCAACCTATCAAAAAAGCTAAAATTTGGCAAAAAATTAAATTTCGAATGCGGCACAACAGTTTATGGGGTAAAATATGCGGTCGAAAGCTGCACAAAACAGTCTTTGACTTAGCTCTAGGACTTGTTTTGCTGAATTAGTTGGCATAAAAACCAAGAAAAATTAGCATTCTGTGGTTTGGCGTTTTTTGCAAAAAATTATGACCGCCAACCTATCAAAAAAACTAAAATTTGGCAAACAATTAAATTTCCGAATGCGGCCACAACAGTTTATGGGGTAAAATATGCGGTCGAAAGCTGCACAAAACAGTCTTTGACTTACCTCTAGGACTTGTTTTGGCTGAATTATGGCATAAAAACCAAGAAAAATTAGCATTTTGTGGTTTGGCGTTTTTTGCAAAAAATGATGACCCCCAACTTGTCAAAAAAAGTTAAAATTTGTCCAAAAATTAAATTTCCGAAATCGGCCACAACAGTTTATGGGGTAAAATATGCGGTCGAAAGCTGCACAAAACAGTCTTTGACTTAGCTCTAGGGCTTGTTTTGGATGAATTATGGCATAAAAACCAAGAAAAGTTAGCATTTTGTGGTTTGGCGTTTTTTGCAAAAAATTATGACCCCCAACCTGTCAAAAAAATTAAAATTTGTTCAAAAATTTAATTTCCGAATGCGGCCACAGCAGCTTATGGGGCAAAAGATGCAGTCGAAAGCTGCACAAAACAGTCTTTGACTTAGCTCTAGGACTTGTTTTGGCTGACTTATGGCATAAAAACTAAGAAAAATTAGCATTTTGGGTTTGGCGTTTTTTGCAAAAAATTATGACCCCCAACCTATCAAAAAAGCTAAAATTTGACAAAAAATTAAATTTCCGAATGCGGCCACAACAGTTTATGGGTTTTGGCGTTTTTTGCAAAAATTATGACCCCCAACCTATCAAAAAGCTAAAATTTTGCAAAAAAATTAAATTTCCGAATGCGGCCACAACAGTTTATGGGGTAAAATATGCGGTCGAAAGCTGCACAAAACAGTCTTTGACTTAGCTCTAGGACTTGTTTTGGCTGAATTATGGCATAAAAATCAAGAAAAATTAGCATTTTATGGTTTGTCGTTTTTTGCAAAAAATTATGACCCCCAACCTATCAAAAAAGCTCAAATTTGGCAAAAAATTAAGTTTCCGAATGAGGCCACAGCAGTTTATGGGGTAAAAGATGCAGTCGAAAGCTGCAAAAACAGTCCTTGACATAGCTCTAGGGACTTGTTTTGGCTGAATTATGGCGCATAAAAACCAAGAAAAATTAGCATTTTGTGGTTTTGGCGTTTTTGCAAAAATTATGACCCCCAACCTGTCAAAAGTTAAAATTTGTCCAAAAATTAAATTTTCGAAATCGCCACAACAGTTTATGGGGTAAAATATGCGGTCGAAAGCTGCACGAAACAGCCTTGACTTAGCTCTAGGACTTGTTTTGGCTGAATTATGGCATAAAAACCAAGAAAAATTAGCATTTTGTGGTTTGGCGTTTTTTGCAAAAAATTATGACCCTCAACCTATCAAAAAAGCTCAAATTTTAAAAAAAAAATAAAATTTCCGAATGCGGCCACAGCAGTTTATGGGGTAAAAGATGCAGTCGAAAGCTGCACAAAACAGTCTTTGACTTAGCTCTAGGACTTGTTTTGGCTGACTTATGGCATAAAAACTAAGAAAAATTAGCATTTTGTGGTTTGGCGTTTTTTGCAAAAAATTATGACCCCCAACCTGTCAAAAAAGTTAAAATTTGGCAAAAAATTAAATTTCCGAAATCGGCCACAACAGTTTATGGGGTGAAAGTAGCGGTCGAAAGCTGCACAAAACAGTCTTTGACTTAGCTCTAGGACTTGTTTTGGCTGAATTATGGCATAAAAACCAAGAAAAATTAGCATTTTGTGGTTTAGCGTTTTTTGCAAAAAATTATGACCCCCAACCTGTCAAAAAAGTTAAAATTTGGCAAAAAATTAAGTTTCCGAAATCGGCCACAACAACAAAAAAGTTAAAATTTGTCCAAAAATTAAATTTTCGAAATCGGCCACAACAGTTTATGGGGTAAAATATGCGGTCGAAAGCTGCACGAAACAGCCTTGACTTAGCTCTAGGACTTGTTTTGGCTGAATTATGGCATAAAAACCAAGAAAAATTAGCATTTTGTGGTTATGACCCCCAACCTGTCAAAAAAGTTAAAATTTGTCCAAAAATTAAATTTCCGAAATCGGCCACAACAGTTTATGGGGTAAAATATGCGGTCGAAAGCTGCACGAAACAGCCTTGACTTAGCTCTAGGACTTGTTTTCGCTGAATTATGGCATAAAAACCAAGAAAAATTAGCATTTTGTGGTTTGGCGTTTTTGCAAAAATTGATGACCCCGACCTGTCAAAAAAGCTAAAATTTGTCCAAAAATTTAATTTCCGCATTCGCCACAACAGTTTATAGGATGAAAGATGCGGTCGAAAGCTGCACAAAACAGTCTTTGACTTAGCTCTAGGACTTGTTTTGGCTGAATTATGGCATAAAAACCAAGAAAAATTAGCATTTTGTGGTTTGGCGTTCTTTGCAAAAATTGGTGACCACCGACCTGTCAAAAAGCTTAAATTTGTCCAGTCCTTGATTTAGCTCTAGGAGTGGTTTTGGCTGAATTATGGCATAAAAACCAAGAAAAATTAGCATTTTGTGGTTTGGCGTTTTTTGCAAAAAATTATGACCGACCTGTCAAAAAAGTTAAAATTTGTCCAAAAATTAAATTTCCGAAATCGGCCACAACAGTTTATGGGGTAAAATAAGCGGTCGAAAGCTGCACGAAACAGCCTTGACTTAGCTCTAGGACTTGTTTTCGCTGAATTATGGCATAAAAACCAAGAAAAATTAGCACTTTGTGGTTTGGCGGTTTTTGCAAGAAATTATGACCCCCAACCTGTCAAAAAAGTTAAAATTTGTCCAAAAATTAAATTTCCGAAATCGGCCACAACAGTTTATGGGGTAAAAGATGCGGTCGAAAGCTGCACAAAACAGTCTTTGACTTAGCTCTAGGACTTGTTTTGGCTGAATTATGGCATAAAAATCAAGAAAAATTAGCATTTTATGGTTTGTCGTTTTTTGCAAAAAATTATGACCCCCAACCTATCAAAAAAGCTCAAATTTGGCAAAAAATTAAGTTTCCGAATGCGGCCACAGCAGTTTATGGGGTAAAAGATGCAGTCGAAAGCTGCAAAAAACAGTCCTTGACATAGCTCTAGGACTTGTTTTGGCTGAATTATGGCATAAAAACCAAGAAAAATTAGCATTTTGTGGTTTGGCGTTTTTTGCAAAAAATTATGACCCCCAACCTGTCAAAAAAGTTAAAATTTGTCCAAAAATTAAATTTTCGAAATCGGCCACAACAGTTTATGGGGTAAAATATGCGGTCGAAAGCTGCACGAAACAGCATTGACTTAGCTCTAGGACTTGTTTTGGCTGAATTATGGCATAAAAACCAAGAAAATTAGCATTTTTGTGGTTTGGCTTTTTTTGCAAAAATTATGACCCTCAACCTATCAAAAAAGCTCAAATTTTAAAAAAAAATAAAATTTCCGAATGCATCACAGCAGTTTATGGGGTAAAAGATGCAGTCGAAAGCTGCAAAAAACAGTCCTTGACATAGCTCTAGGACTTGTTTTGGCTGAATTATGGCATAAAAACCAAGAAAAATTAGCATTTTGTGGTTTGGCGTTTTTTGCAAAAAATTATGACCCCCAACCTGTCAAAAAAGTTAAAATTTGGCAAAAAATTAAATTTCCGAAATCGGCCACAACAGTTTATGGGGTGAAAGTAGCGGTCGAAAGCTGCACAAAACAGTCTTTGACTTAGCTCTAGGACTTGTTTTGGCTGAATTATGGCATAAAAACCAAGAAAAATTAGCATTTTGTGGTTTAGCGTTTTTTGCAAAAAATTATGACCCCCAACCTGTCAAAAAAGTTAAAATTTGTCCAAAAATTAAATTTGCGAAATCGGCCACAACAGTTTATGGGGTAAAATATGCGGTCGAAAGCTGCACAAAACAGTCTTTGACTTATCTCCATGACTTGTTTTGGCTGAATTATGGCATAAAAACCAAGAAAAATTAGCATTTTGTGGTTTGGCGTTTTTTGCAAAAAATTATGACCCTCAACCTGTCAAAAAAGTTAAAATTTGTCCAAAAATTAAATTTCCGAAATCGGCCACAACAGTTTATGAGGTGAAAGTAGCGGTCGAAAGCTGCACAAAACAGTCTTTGACTTAGCTCTATGACTTGTTTTGGCTGGATTATGGCATAAAAACCATGAAAAATTAGCATTTTGTGGTTTGGCGTTTTTTGCAAAAAATTATTACCCCCAACCTATCAAAAAAGCTAAAATTTGGCAAAAAATTAAGTTTCCGAATGCGGCCACAGCAGTTTATGGGGTAAAATATGCGGTCGAAAGCTGCGGCCACAGCAGTTTATGGGTTAAAAGATGCAGTCGAAAGCTGCACAAAACAGTCTTTGACTGAGCTCTAGGACTTGTTTTGGCTGAATTATGGCATAAAACCAAGAAAAATTAGCATTTTGTGGTTTGGCGTTTTTTGCAAGAAATTATGACCCCCAACCTGTCAAAAAAGTTAAAATTTGTCCAAAAATTAAATTTCCGAAATCGGCCACAACAGTTTATGGGGTAAAATATGCGGTCGAAAGCTGCACAAAACAGTCTTTGACTTATCTCCATGACTTGTTTTGGCTGAATTATGATGACCCCGACCTGTCAAAAAAGATAAAATTTGTCCAAAAATTTAATTTCCGCATTCGCTACAACAGTTTATAGGGTGAAAGATGCGGTCGAAAGCTGCACAAAACAGTCTTTGACATAGCTCTAGGACTTGTTTTGGCTGAATTATGGCATAAAAACCAAGAAAAATTAGCATTTTGTGGTTTAGCGTTTTTTGCAAAAAATTAATACCGACCTGTCAAAAAAGTTAAAATTTGTCCAAAAATTAAATTTCCGAAATCGGCCACAACAGTTTATGGGGTAAAATATGCGTTCGAAAGCTGCACGAAACAGTCTTGACTTAGCTCTAGGACTTGTTTTGGCTGAATTATGGCATAAAAACCAAGAAAAATTAGCACTTTGTGGTTTGGCGTTTTTTGCAAAAAAATTATGACCCCCAACCTATCAAAAAAGCTCAAATTTGGCAAAAAATTAAGTTTCCGAATGCGGCCACAGTAGTTTATGGGGTAAAAGATGCAGTCGAAAGCTGCACAAAACAGTCTTTGACTTAGCTCTAGGACTTGTTTTGGCTGAATTATGGCATAAAAACCAAGAAAAATTAGCATTTTGTGGTTTGGCGTTTTTTGCAAGAAATTATGACCCCCAACCTGTCAAAAAAGTTAAAATTTGTCCAAAAATAAAATTTCCGAAATCGGCCACAACAGTTTATGGGGTAAAATATGCGTTCGAAAGCTGCACAAAACAGTCTTTGACTTAGCTCTAGGACTTGTTTTGGCTGAATTATGGCATAAAAATTAAGAAAAATTAGCATTTTGTGGTTTGGCGTTTTTTGCAAAAAATTATGACCGACCTGTCAAAAAAGTTAAAATTTGTCCAAAAATTAAATTTCCGAAATCGGCCACAACAGTTAATGGGGTAAAATATGCGGTCGAAAGCTGCACGAAACAGTCTTGACTTAGCTCTAGGACTTGTTTTGGCTGAATTATGGCATAAAAACCAAGAAAAATTAGCACTTTGTGGTTTGGCGTTTTTTGCAAGAAATTATGACCCCCAACCTGTCAAAAAAGTTAAAATTTGTCCAAAAATTAAATTTCCGAAATCGGCCACAACAGTTTATGGGGTAAAAGATGCGGTCGAAAGCTGCACAAAACAGTCTTTGACTTAGCTCTAGGACTTGTTTTGGCTGAATTATGGCATAAAAATCAAGAAAAATTAGCATTTTATGGTTTGTCGTTTTTTGCAATAAATTATGACCCCCAACCTATCAAAAAAGCTCAAATTTGGCAAAAAATTAAGTTTCCGATTGCGGCCACAGCAGTTTATGGGGTAAAAGATGCAGTCGAAAGCTGCACAAAACAGTCTTTGACTTAGCTCTAGGACTTGTTTTGGCTGAATTATGGCATAAAAACCAAGAAAAATTAGCATTTTGTGGTTTGGACTCTAGGACTTGTTTTGGCTGAATTATGGCATAAAAACCAAGAAAAATTAGCATTTTGTGGTTTGGCGTATATTGCAAAAAATTATGACCCCCAACCTATCAAAAAAGTTAAAATTTGTCCAAAAATTAAATTTTCGAAATCGGCCACAACAGTTTATGGGGTAAAATATGCGGTCGAAAGCTGCACGAAACAGCCTTGACTTAGCTCTAGGACTTGTTTTGGCTGAATTATGGCATAAAAACCAAGAAAAATTAGCATTTTGTGGTTTGGCGTTTTTGCAAAAAATTATGACCCCCAACCTGTCAAAAAAGTTAAAATTTGTCCAAAAATTAAATTTCGGAAATCGGCCACAACAGTTTATGGGGTAAAATATGCGGTCGAAAGCTGCACGAAACAGCCTTGACTTAGCTCTAGGACTTGTTTTGGCTGAATTATGGCATAAAAACCAAGAAAAATTAGCATTTTGTGGTTTGGCGTATATTGCAAAAAATTATGACCCCCAACCTATCAAAAAAGTTAAAATTTGTCCAAAAATTAAATTTTCGAAATCGGCCACAACAGTTTATGGGGTAAAATATGCGGTCGAAAGCTGCACGAAACAGCCTTGACTTAGCTCTAGGACTTGTTTTGGCTGAATTATGGCATAAAAACCAAGAAAAATTAGCATTTTGTGGTTTGGCGTTTTTGCAAAAAATTATGACCCCCAACCTGTCAAAAAAGTTAAAATTTGTCCAAAAATTAAATTTCGGAAATCGGCCACAACAGTTTATGGGGTAAAATATGCGGTCGAAAGCTGCACGAAACAGCCTTGACTTAGCTCTAGGACTTGTTTTCGCTGAATTATGGCATAAAAACCAAGAAAAATTAGCATTTTGTGGTTTGGCGTTTTTGCAAAAATTGATGACCCCGACCTGTCAAAAAATCTAAAATTTGTCCAAAAATTTAATTTCCGCATTCGTCACAACAGTTTATAGGATGAAAGATGCGGTCGAAAGCTGCACAAAACAGTCTTTGACTTAGCTCTAGGACTTGTTTTGGCTGAATTATGGCATAAAAACCAAGAAAAATTAGCATTTTGTGGTTTGGCGTTCTTTGCAAAAATTGGTGACCACCGACCTGTCAAAAAGCTTAAATTTGTCCAGTCCTTGATTTAGCTCTAGGAGTGGTTTTGGCTGAATTATGGCATAAAAACCAAGAAAAATTAGCATTTTGTGGTTTGGCGTTTTTTGCAAAAAATTATGACCGACCTGTCAAAAAAGTTAAAATTTGTCCAAAAATTAAATTTCCGAAATCGGCCACAACAGTTTATGGGGTAAAATAAGCGGTCGAAAGCTGCACGAAACAGCCTTGACTTAGCTCTAGGACTTGTTTTTCGCTGAATTATGGCATAAAAACCAAGAAAAATTAGCACTTTGTGGTTTGGCGTTTTTTGCAAGAAATTATGACCCCCAACCTGTCAAAAAAAGTTAAAATTTGTCCAAAATTAAATTTCCGAAATCGGCCACAACAGTTTATGGGGTAAAAGATGCGGTCGAAAGCTGCACAAAACAGTCTTTGACTTAGCTCTAGGACTTGTTTTGGCTGAATTATGGCATAAAAATCAAGAAAAATTAGCATTTTATGGTTTGTCGTTTTTTGCAAAAAATTATGACCCCCAACCTATCAAAAAAGCTCAAATTTGGCAAAAAATTAAGTTTCCGAATGCGGCCAGCAGTTTATGGGGTAAAAGATGCAGTCGAAAGCTGCACATAACAGTCCTTGACTTAGCTCTAGGACTTGTTTTGGCTGAATTATGGCATAAAAACCAAGAAAAATTAGCATTTTGTGGTTTGGCGTTTTTTGCAAAAAATTATGACCCCCAACCTGTCAAAAAAGTTAAAATTTGTCCAAAAATTAAATTTTCGAAATCGGCCACAACAGTTTATGGGGTAAAATATGCGGTCGAAAGCTGCACGAAACAGCCTTGACTTAGCTCTAGGACTTGTTTGGCTGAATTATGGCATAAAAACCAAGAAAAATTAGCATTTGTGGTTTGGCGTTTTTTTGCAAAAAAATTATGACCCCCAACCTGTCAAAAAAGTTAAAATTTGTCCAAAAATTAAATTTTCGAAATCGGCCACAACAGTTTATGGGGTAAAATATGCGGTCGAAAGCTGCACGAAACAGCCTTGACTTAGCTCCATGACTTGTTTTTGCTGAATTATGGCATAAAAACCAAGAAAAATTATCATTTCGTGGTTTGGCGTTTTCCTGTCAGAAAAATTAAAATTTGTCCAAAAATTAAATTTCCGAAATCGGCCACAACAGTTTATGGGGTAAAATATGCGGTCGAAAGCTGCACAAAACAGTCTTTGACTTAGCTCTAGGACTTGTTTTGGCTGAATTATGGCATAAAAAACCAAGAAAAATTAGCATTTTTGTGGTTTTTGGCGTTTTTGCGAAAATTGATGACCCCGACCTGTCAAAAAAGCTAAAATTTGTCCAAAAATTTAATTTCCGCATTCGCCACAACAGTTTATAGGGTGAAAGATGCGGTCGAAAGCTGCACAAAACAGTCTTTGACTTAGCTCTAGGACTTGTTTTGGCTGAATTATGGCATAAAAACCAAGAAAAATTAGCATTTTGTGGTTTGGCGTTTTTGCAAAAATTGATGACCCCGACCTGTCAAAAAAGCTAAAATTTGTCCAAAAATTTAATTTCCGCATTCGCCACAACAGCTTATAGGGTGAAAGATGCGGTCGAAAGCTGCACCAAACAGTCTTTGACTTAGCTCTAGGACTTGTTTTGGCTGAATTATGGCATAAAAACCAAGAAAAATTAGCATTTTGTGGTTTGGCGTTTTTTGCAAAAAATTATGACCGACCTGTCAAAAAAGTTAAAATTTGTCGAAAAATTAAATTTCCGAAATCGGCCACAACAGTTTATGGGGTAAAAGATGCGGTCGAAAGCTGCACAAAACAGCCTTGACTTAGCTCCATGACTTGTTTTTGCTGAATTATGGCATAAAAACCAAGAAAAATTAGCATTTTGTGGTTTGGCGTTTTTGCAAAAATTGATGACCCCGACCTGTCAAAAAAGCTAAAATTTGTCCAAAAATTTAATTTCCGCATTCGCCACAACAGTTTATAGGGTGAAAGATGCGGTCGAAAGCTGCACAAAACAGACTTTGACTTAGCTCTAGGACTTGTTTTGGCTGAATTATGGCATAAAAACCAAGAAAAATTAGCATTTTGTGGTTTGGCGTTTTTTGCAAAAAATTATGACCCCCAACCTGTCAAAAAAGTTAAAATTTGTCCAAAAATTAAATTTTCGAAATCGGCCACAACAGTTTATGGGGTAAAATATGCGGTCGAAAGCTGCACGAAACAGCCTTGACTTAGCTCCATGACTTGTTTTTGCTGAATTATGGCATAAAAACCAAGAAAAATTAGCATTTTGTGGTTTGGCGTTTTTGCGAAAATTGATGACCCCGACCTGTCAAAAAAGCTAAAATTTGTCCAAAAATTTAATTTCCGCATTCGCCACAACAGTTTATAGGGTGAAAGATGCGGTCGAAGCTGCACAAAACAGTCTTTGACTTAGCTCTAGGACTTGTTTTGGCTGAATTATGGCATAAAAACCAAGAAAAATTAGCATTTTGTGGTTTGGCGTTTTTTGCAAAAAATTATGACCCCCAACCTGTCAAAAAAGTTAAAATTTGTCCAAAAATTAAATTTTCGAAATCGGCCACAACAGTTTATGGGGTAAAATATGCGGTCGAAAGCTGCACGAAACAGCCTTGACTTAGCTCTAGGACTTGTTTTGGCTGAATTATGGCATAAAAACCAAGAAAAATTAGCATTTTGTGGTTTGGCGTTTTTTGCAAAAAATTATGACCCCCAACCTATCAAAAAAGCTCAAATTTGGCAAAAAATTAAGTTTCCGAATGCGGCCAGCAGTTTATGGGGTAAAAGATGCAGTCGAAAGCTGCACATAACAGTCCTTGACTTAGCTCTAGGACTTGTTTTGGCTGAATTATGGCATAAAAACCAAGAAAAATTAGCATTTTGTGGTTTGGCGTTTTTTGCAAAAAATTATGACCCCCAACCTGTCAAAAAAGTTAAAATTTGTCCAAAAATTTAATTTTCGAAATCGGCCACAACAGTTTATGGGGTAAAATATGCGGTCGAAAGCTGCACGAAACAGCCTTGACTTAGCTCCATGAATCTTGTTTTGCTGAATTATGGCATAAAACCAAGAAAAATTAGCATTTTGTGGTTTAGCGTTTTGCGAAAATTGATGACCCCCGACCTGTCAAAAAGCTAAAATTTGTCCAAAAATTTAATTTCCGTATTCGCTACAACAGTTTATAGGGGTGAAAGATGCGGTCGAAAGCTGCACAAAACAGTCTTTGACTTAGCTCTAGGACTTGTTTTGGCTGAATTATGGCACAAAAACCAAGAAAAATTAGCATTTTGTGGTTTGGCGTTTTTTGCAAAAAAATTATGACCGACCTGTCAAAAAAGTTAAAATTTGTCCAAAAATTAAATTTCCGAAATCGGCCACAACAGTTTATGGGGTAAAAGATGCGGTCGAAAGCTGCACAAAACAGTCTTTGACTTAGCTCTATGACTTGTTTTGGCTGAATTATGGCATAAAAACCAAGAAAAATTATCATTTTGTGGCTTGGCGTTTTTTGCAAAAAATTATGACCCCCAACCTATCAAAAAAGCTAAAATTTGGCAAAAAATTAAATTTCCGAAATCGTTACAACAGTTTATGGGGTAAAAAGATGCGGTCGAAAGCTGCACAAAACATTCTTTGACTTAGCTCTAGGACTTGTTTTGGCTGAATTATGGCATAAAAATCAAGAAAAATTAGCATTTTATGGTTTGTCGTTTTTGCAAAAATTTATGACCCCCAACCCTATCAAAAAAGCTAAAATTTGGCAAAAAATAAGTTTCCGATGCGGCCACAGCAGTTTATGGGGCAAAAGATGCGGTCGAAAGCTGCACAAAACAGTCTTTGACTTAGCTCTATGACTTGTTTTAGCTGAATTATGGCATAAAAACCAAGAAAAATTATCATTTTGTGGTTTAGCGGCGTTTTTGCAAAAAATTATGACCCCCAACCTATCAAAAAGCTAAAATTTGGCCAAAATTAAATTTCGGAAATCAGCCACAACAGTTTATGGGGGTAAAATATGCGGTCGAAAGCTGCACGAAACACCCTTGACTTAGCTCTAGGACTTGTTTTGGCTGAATTATGGCATAAAAAACCAAGAAAAATTAGCATTTTGTGGTTTTGGCGTTTTTTGCAAAATTGATGACCCCGACCTGTCAAAAAAGCTAAAATTTGTCCAAAAATTTAATTTCCGCATTCGCCACAACAGTTTATAGGGTGAAAGATGCGGTCGAAAGCTGCACAAAACAGTCTTTGACTTAGCTCTAGGACTTGTTTTGGCTGAATTATGGCATAAAAACCAAGAAAAATTAGCATTTTGTGGTTTGGCGTTTTTTGCAAAAAATTATGACCGACCTGTCAAAAAAGTTAAAATTTGTCCAAAAATTAAATTTCGAAATCGGCCACAACAGTTTATGGGGTAAAATATGCGGTCGAAAGCTGCACGAAACAGCCTTTGACTTAGCTCTAGGACTTGTTTTGGCTGAATTATGGCATAAAAACCAAGAAAAATTAGCATTTTGTGGTTTGGCGTTTTTTGCAAGAAATTATGACCCCCAACCTGTCAAAAAAGTTAAAATTTGTCCAAAAATTAAATAAATCGGCCACAACAGTTTATGGGGTAAAATATGCGGTCGAAAGCTGCACGAAACAGCCTTGACTTAGCTCTAGGACTTGTTTTGGCTGAATTATGGCATAAAAACCAAGAAAAATTAGCATTTTGTGGTTTGGCGTTCTTTGCAAAAATTGATGACCACCGACCTGTCAAAAAGCTTAAATTTGTTCAGTCTTTGATTTAGCTCTAGGACTTGTTTTGGCTGAATTATGGCATAAAAACCAAGAAAAATTAGCATTTTGTGGTTTGGCGTTCTTTGCAAAAATTGGTGACCACCGACCTGTGAAAAAGCTTAAATTTGTCCAGTCTTTGATTTAGCTCTAGGACTGGTTTTGGCTGAATTATGGCATAAAAACCAAGAGCCAACCTATCAAAAAAGCTCAAATTTGGCAAAAAATTAAGTTTCCGAATGCGGCCACAGCAGTTTATGGGGTAAAAGATGCAGTCGAAAGCTGCACGAAACAGCCTTGACTTAGCTCTAGGACTTGTTTTGGCTGAATTATGGCAAAAAAACCAAGAAAAATTAGCATTTTGTGGTTTGACGTTTTTGCAAAAATTGATGACCCCGACCTGTCAAAAAAGCTCAAATTTGTCCAAAAATTTAATTTCCGCATTCGCCACAACAGTTTATAGGGTGAAAGATGCGGTCGAAAGCTGCACAAAACAGTCTTTGACTTAGCTCTATGACTTGTTTTGGCTGGATTATGGCATAAAAACCAAGAAAAATTAGCATTTTGTGGTTTGGCGTTTTTTGCAAAAATTGATGACCATCGACCTGTCAAAAAAGCTGAGATTTGTCCAAAAATTAAATTTTCGAATTCGGCCACAACAGTTTATAGGGTGAAAGATGCGGTCGAAAGCTGCACAAAACAGTCTTTGACTTAGCTCTTGACCGACCTGCCAAAAAAGCTAATATTTGTCCAAAAATTAAATTTCCGATTTCGTCGAGGATATTTCGTGGATATTTCCAAAGAACGGTTAAATAATTTTAGAAGAGGTTTGGCCAGGACCTAAGAACGCAGTCCGATACCCCGTCTGGACTCGGTGAAAATACCGATTTCACATTCTGAAGATCCTTTATGATTCCACATACCGACAAAGTAGTTTGAGAGATGAGATTGGACAGGGGGATATCAGAAGCGTAAGATTGTGTGGTTGCTATTAAAGGTGAGTGAGTGGTTTGAAAAAACTGAGCAAAAAGATCGGCAATGTACTGATCCGTACTTTCAGTAGATTCTCCAAACGATAGCAACGACGGAAAAGTTTAAGGTTTTTAGGTTTAGGTTTATAGAGCCATCATATAATGCGCATTATTTTCGTTGCTACCAGTTCTTACGTATTTTTTATTAATTCTTAACTTAATGTTTCTTAGGTTAGTGAGATGCTAAAATCGCTAAAGCTTAGGAACTATTAGAGCTAAAAAAGCAATAAATATGTATAATCTTGAGATGCCAACGCATCTTAAAGAATTACCATTATCTGGCCACGCCCACTCTTACGCCCACCAAACTCGAAAGACGGTTTTCGCTTTTTGTAGAATGGATGATATCTCGGTATATAGAAGTGATAGAAATTTTACGATGCTACCGCGAACTGTCTTGTCTCGTGTTCTAGTATTCTAGTATTCTAGTATTCTCTTTTCATTATCTGTCTTGCCTGCCAAATACCGTTCCATCCTCCTAATGATCATTTAACACTTTTTCTATTTTCAATCGATAATTTCCCATATATTAACTCCCATTTTTATTCGTTCATCATTTTGCAAAATATTTTGGTCTTTTACTCGTTAGGTTTCATTTTCAATTCATCTTTTTATACCCGTTCTTGAGGTCCCTGAACAGGGCAAGTTTATTACAGCATCCTGCCACGCCTACTCTAACGCCTACAAATCGCGAAAAACTAAAATCGCTTAAATCTCAGTAGCTATAGGAGCTAGAAAGTTGAAATTCAGTATGTATAGTCTTGGGATGCCAGCGCATCTTAAGGTGGTACTATTATCCGGCCACATCCACCCAAGAGCTTGATAACTATAAGTGATAGAAAGTTCGCATTATGCATGTAGGGTTTTAACATTCTTTTTGCTTAAACCCTTTCTCTTTCCTGGCTTGCTTTAGAATTTTGAGCTACTGTTCCTTCTTTTTTCAATGATATTGAGTTCTTTTCTTTCGGTTTCTTTTTTCAAAAACTTTTCCTTTGAACATCTTTTTGCTGGCGTTCCTTCTAGGCGTTATTAAGGAATACTGATCAGAGCACGAAAGATTCCATTCTTTCGCCGCTTAAGAAAAGCACAAAAGATTGCCAACGACCAACGCCAGAGCATTAAGATTGCAACTTCCTTTTATTTTCTAAACTTTCCGATGAACTTTCCTTTTTTAATGTTTTTCTAATGCAGTTGATAAAACTAGCTTTATCAAAACAGGACTGATGTGCATATATTTTCCAATGCAAATTTCCCTATAAATACTGTGATGCTTTATGCTAGCTTGACAGTTATAAATCGTTTTTTTTGCAAAAAAAAAATGCGTTTCTTTTTAATTACAGCTGCAGCTTTGTTGGTAAATTTTTAATAGTTATTATTTACTTAACTTTACTTTAATTTTATTTCAGAGCTCTACATGCGGCGCTCCAACGGACTTGGAAACTTCATCGTCGAATGAAGTAGACAGTACAACATCAGTAATTGCAAAAGGCTCCGGACAGAGTTCCTCTTCGATAAACTGGTATGAATATTATATGACGACCACGCCTCTCCCTCCGATTGTCATCTTGCCCGAAGCGGATAAAAAGATACTGTGTAACTTTGTGGGTTCTTTTCAAAGAATTGGAATGCAAATGTTTGCAGTCATTGCTGGTGCTAATTTTGAATTTCTATCCAATGCAGAGAAATATTTCGCAGATGAGTTTCGAGAAATGGTAAACATTACAGTCAATGCAAATAACAGCCAAGAGCTTTTTGGAATCGACGATTATGAGGCGCACAAGATTATACAGAACAAGACCGCTTTAGCGGCCGTTGATAACATTGTTAAAGCTCAATACCTTAAAATGCTCAGTACGATTTTTCAAGGAATGACGATCATCTATGACGATTTATTACTTAATGCCAAAAAGGTTAACATCAGTTTAAGCAAAGAAACAGTGGAATCTGAGCAAGAATTGTTCGCTTCTTTTGAAAATCTAAAATCGCCCAAGGATAACCCAAACTACGACAACGACTTGCCCGATCTTTTGAATCACCTTGAACCAAGGCTCAACCATAAATATCAGTGTCTCAATAAATAAAATATTTGAAGACAATAACAAACAGTTCACTGATACTTTCAGATTGGAAATACATTAACACCTTCGCAGTCTTAATCATTTTTTGAAGGATACATTTTTAACAAGTATCTCATGAGTAATCTTAAGTAAAAACTAACGACCAATCGGAAGTTTCTGTCGGCTGTAAGCTGGTCGAATCTGTTATTTTATTCTCTTTTAAAAAAACTGCTACGCATCGGATCGTACGTAATAATGCCATTGTTGTTGTCCTTAAACCCCGTAATAAATAATAAATAAATAAATAATAATAATGAATAAATTTTAGTATTTGGATTGAACTTATCGTTAATAGTGATTGGTTCTGAGCTGTCACAGCCTAACGACATCGAGGCTCTGTTTCTATATGGGATTAACGGTCTGATACTAGAAAATGGTTGATCTACTATGTTGGGATGCTTGTCCTTTATTCTTCACTTGTTCAGATGTTGCAGGCGATACTTTTTTTTTCTTTTTTTACAGTTAGTATATAACTATTTTTGCAAACACAGTTTGTATCTAAGTAGCGAACACGATATCGGTACTTAAATGCTTTGGAAATGATTCACAACTAACAACTTGAGGTACATATTTTATTTAAAAACATTAAGATCGGTTGCTGAGACTTAAGCATTTTAATACAAATAATAATTAATTTCCAAACAAAATGGGCAGGAACTGAGAAATTATCAACAATTGTTAAGAAAAGCTCCAGCCTAAATCTAGATAATGATATTCGGCTAATCTCATTATATGATAGTCATAGATAGTCAAGACGCAGACAAAGAAGACGACGACGAGATGAACGATGTTTACGACGAGAGAAGCGTCATGAGGATCGCGGAGTGGGTAAGAAGATGCGACGACGGTAAGACGTGCTCAGTGAGGAGCTAATAAAACGCGGAGTTCGATTTAAGAAGTTATAGCAATAAGACGAGCCAATGAGAAACACATTCGACACGGCGACGTTTAAGTTAAAATAGTGTAACATAAACTTACATAAGTTAATCAATAAATATTATATAAACTTAAATATATTATATAAAGCCCCACATTACTGTCATTGCCACCAGTTCTTAAGAATTTTTTTTAAGTAATAACTAGATATTTTTTAGATTATTGAGGAGCCTTGTGTATCAAGGGGGTTTATCCACCATAGCCGGATACGGCAATGGAATACAGCGATCAAAACATAGTTAAGATTAAGCAAGCAGATTCTTAAGGTCCCCAAGGAACGCAAATCATGAAAACCTATATTGGCTGAAATCTTAGGAACTATTAGAGCTATAAAGGGATTAAGTATGTATAATCATGAATGGATGATGTCTTGGTAAATAAAAGTGATAGAAATTTGGGATTAAGCATGCAGTATTATTGTTTGTTTCTCAATTATTATAATAATATCCTTTATCCTTATTTCTATTTGCGAACTCCATGTCTCGTGTTCCACCTAGTATTCTCTTTTCTTTATCTGTCTTGCCTGCCAAATACTCTTTTATCTATCTAAGGATCCTTTAAAAGTTTTTCTATTTTTAATCGATAATTTTCTAATTCAATCAACTCCCACTTTCATTCGTTCCTCATTTTGCTTAATTTTTAGGTCTTGTAATCGATAAGTTCCATTTTCAATTCTTCTTTTTTCTTACCGTTCACGCTTTTCCCGCCACTTTCTATCAGACATTTTAAAATACTTTTTTTTCAAACTGTTGGTGGTTTATCAGCTTCCGATATTTTTTGACATTCTTTTTGCTTAAACCCCTTCTCTTTCCTGGCTTGCTTCCGAATTTTGAGCCACTGTTCCTTCTTTTTTCAATGATATTGAGTTCTTTTCTTTCGGTTTCTTTTTTCAAAAACTTTTCATTTGAGCATCTTTTTGCTGTTCCTTCTAGGCGTTATTAAGGAATACTGATCAGAGCACGAGAGGTTCCATTCTTTCGTCACTTAAGAAAAGCACAAAAGATTCCCAACGACCACCGTCAGAGCATTAAGATTGCAACTCCCTTTTATTATCTAAACTTTCCGTTGAACTTTCCTTTTTTAATGTTTTTCTAATGCAGTTGATAAAACTAGCTTTATCAAAACAGGACTGATGTCCATATATTTTCCAATGTAAATTTCCCTATAAATACTGTGATGCTTTATGCTAGCTTGACAGTTATAAATCGTTTTTTGCAAAATGCGTTTCTTTTTGATTACAGCTGCAGCTTTGTTGGTAAATTTTTAATAGTTATTACTTACTTAACTTTACTTTAATTTTATTTCAGAGCTCTACATGCGGCGCTCCAACGGACTTGGAAACTTCACCGTCAAATGAAGTAGACAGTACAACATCAGTAATGGCAGACGATGGCAAATTAAATGATTCAAAAGGCTCCGGACAGAGTTCCTCTTCGATAAACTGGTATGAATATTATATGACGACCACGCCTCTCCCTCCGATTGTCATCTTGCCCGAGGCGGATAAAAAGATACTGTGTAACTTTGTGGGTTCTTTTCAAAGAATTGGAATGCAATTGTTTGCAGTCATTGCAGGTGCTAACTTTGAATTTGTAATCAATGCAGAGAAATCTTTGCAAGACGAGTTTCAAGAAATGTTACAGGGAGTCAATGAAACTGATAGGCAAGCGCTTATTGGAATCGCACACGTGATTATTCAGAACAAGACCGCTTTAGCGGCCGCAGAAAATATTGTTAAAGCGCAAGACCTTAAAATGGAAAGTACGATATTTCAAGGAATGACCATCATCCATGACGATTTATTACTTAAGGCCAAAAAGGTGAACATCAGCTTAAGCAAAGAAACAGTGGAGTCTGAGCAAGAATTGTTCTCATCTTTTGAAAATCTAAAAGCGCCAAATGATAACCCAAACTATTACAACGACTTGCCCGATCTTTTGAATCACCTTGAACCAAGGCTCAACCATAAATATCAGTGTGTCAAAAAACAGTAACCGAACATGCTTTTGTTTATTTTTTAGACATCATAATCAACTTTGTTTTGAATTATGAAGCGGCAATTCTCAATAAAGTTATAAATATATATATATTATTTTTTATTTGATCTTTTTTATCTTTTATCATTTTTATCTTGAAACAATAGACTACTAAATTTGTTTGATATAATACGATATAAAAAAGGAAAAAAAAAACCTAAAATATTTGAAGTCAATAACAAACAGTTCACTGATACTTTCATATTGGAAATACATTAACACCTTCGCAGTCTTAATCAGTTTTTGGATACATTTTTTAACAAGCATCTCATGAGTAAACTTAAGTAAAAACTAAAGACCAACCGGTAGTATCTGTCGGCTGTAAGCTGGCCCAATCTGTTGTTTTAATCTCTTTCAAAAAACTGCTTCGCATCGGATCGTACGTAATAATGCCCTTGTTGTTGTCCTTAAACATCGTAATAAATAATAAATAAATAAATCATAATAATGAAAAAATTTTAGTATTTGGATTGAACTTATCGTTAATAGTAGTTGGTTCTGAACTGTCAGAGCCTAACGACATCGAGGCTTTGTTTCTGTATGGGATTAACGGTCTGATACTAGAAAATGGTTGATCTGCTATGTTGGCACGCTTGTCCTTTATTCTTCACTTGTTTAGGTGTTGGAGGCGATACCTTTTTATACCCGTAACTCGTAGAGTAAAGGGATATATAATATTCGTTGAAAAGTATGTAACAGTTAGAAGGTAAGGAAGGTTCCGACCCAGAAGAGGGAGTATTCTCCTAGATATTACCTGGTCAGGGTTTATTGCATTGTTGTTCCTTGTTTTTACGTTACGTTAAATAAAACAATAGCTGTTCCTCTTCGTTATAATAGTGTATTTCTTAATCAAGAGTCGCCGCTCAAGTTGGGGGTACACCATTCAAGTCCATCGGTCAAATCGCTGTTTTAGAGACCGTCGGCATATTGTTGCCCGCGCAGCTGCGGAAAAACCGATCCCGACTAACGCTGCCTTCGCCGACGTTGAGTCTCTCCCTCGCTGTCGCTGCGTCGTTATATCTGGTATAGAGATTAAGAGGAGGTGAAGGGTACTTGACCGGCGTCAACTTATATATTCTTGGTCAGGATTAATAGCGAAGTCGATTTAGCCCTGAGATCTCAGGAACTATAAGATTAACAAAGTTGAGATTAAGCTGGCAGATTCTTGAGGACCCTACGCATTTCGTTTCAGCATCCACGCCCACTGTACCGCCCACAAATCATGGAAAACTAAAATCGCTGAAATCCTAGAAAGTATTAAAGCTTGGAAGTTATGCCAGTGCATCTTATGGTGGTATCCGGCCATGCTCAGTATTACGCCCACCAAGCTCGCTTTCGTAGAATGTAGTTTATTTATGATGCTCTCAATGTGAATTGCTTTTTTCTATCTAGCCACGCACATTCAAACGACCACTCGGAAAACCAAAAATTCAAAAATTTTGGGAACTATAAGAGGTAGAAATTTAGGGTCAGGAATACGTATTTTAGAGATGCCACTGCAGCTTGACGCGAGTTTTCATCCGGCCATGCCCACTTTAAAGCCCACAAACCGCGGAAAGCTGTGGCCTCCATAATATAATATTATATTGAGTGTCTTTATTTGACCTATATAACACATTTTTGTCAATATCTATCAATTTAACAAAGATTTTCAAATAGGAACATTAGTTCGCTATTTATGAAGAAATGTAGGTTAAGATGCGCTGGCATCTTAAGATTATAAATATTTAATATCAAATTTCTAGCTTTAATAGTTCCTGAGATTTCAGCGATTTTAGTTTTCCGTAAATTGTGGGCGTTAGAGTGGGCGAGGCAGGTAATAAAAGAATACCGATTGGAGCTCGAAAGCATAGACTCTATTTTGACGTCATTTAAGATAGGCAATAAATATTTTCTTAGGACCAACGTCAAGGAATTAAGATTGCAATTCCCTTTTAGTTTATTAATATTTCCTACTTGCTGCTGATTAAAAAAATCTGCCTATAAAAAAGCTTTATCAATATAAGGCTGATATGTATAAAATACCATTGTAAATTTCCCTATAAATACTGAAGCGCTCAACGGCAGCATCACAATAATAATTCATTTACTGAAAAATGCGTTTCATTTTGCTTATAAGTGCTTCGTTGTTGGTAAAAAAGTATTATATTTTCTTTATTTTTCGTTACTTTATTGTCATTTTAGAGCTATACATGTGGAGCTCCAAGTGATTTCGACACTTTAACAGATGCGGACAGTGACACATCAGCAAGTACAGACGAAGACACATCAAAGGAATCTGATGGCTCCACAGATATTTTTGGATATTCGACGACGGATAAGTCCCTGCCTCCGATCGTCACCTTACCCGAGTCGGATAAGAAGATCCTGTGCAATTTTGTGGGCTCTTTTCAAAATACTAGAATGGAAATATTTTCTATTATTATGAATGCCAACTTTATGTTTGATGCGGAGAAATATTTCACGAACAAGTTACGAGAGATAGTAGAGGGATCGGCCAATGGAACGAATGACCATGAGTATTTTGGAATCGATAAAGCTCAAGCACTTATGATTATCCATAACAAGACTGCATTCGAGATATTTTCCAAAGAAAACATCGTAAAGGCGCACACTCTTAATCTGCGCAATACAATTCTTCAGGGAATGATGACCATTTATAAAGAATTATTAATCGACGCCAAAAAGGTGAAAAACAGTTTAAGCAAGGAAACAGCGGAATCTGAGCAGGAATTCCTCTCATTATTTGAATACATAAAAACACCAACGTACGAGTACATCTTAAACTATCCCATTTATTTGGCTAATATTTTAAATCGCCTTGAACCAAAGGTCAAGCATAGGTATCAGTGTCTAAAAAAACATTTATAATTTAATGATACAAATTTTTCTAAATTATTTGCCCTTTATAGTTGGTCAACTTTGTTTCGGAATAATAATTTGAAATTCTCAATAAAGTCATTAAACCTATATATTGATATATATAATATATATTATTTTATTTTTCTGCTTTGGGAGAGTATCGTCGCGTGACGTGCAACTGACCACCTCGCGCCCAACCGACCGAAGGGTGCAGTCTTCTGGCGTACGTCTCTACGTAAAACCAAGCACACCTTTGGCTTTATTAACCATATAGGAAATGTGGTCGGAAAATTTAACTTTTGAATCGAGTAAGATGCCAAGATCTTCGACTGCCTTAATTCTTTCCAGAGCTACACCATGCAGGATGTAAATGGGTAGATGAGGGTTTAGGCCATTGCTTTGCACTTAGAGCCGTTAGGATTTAATAAGTTTTCAGTGCACCAGGCAGGAGCGTTGGAAAGGGCAGGAAGGTGCATTTATTTTTTTGAAAAATTTTCACTAATCAATTTTTTGAAAAAAAAAAAAATGAAACAACAAAATGCTAATTTTTCCTGGTTGTTATGCAAAAAATCAGGCTCAGAGCTTAGTCAAAGATTTTTGTAGCTTTAGACCGAAACTTTTTTGGCCGAATGCGGAAATATAATTTTTTAGGAATATTTGCTCATTTGACAGGTCGAGGGTATTTTTCGAGTATATTTTGCATTTGGCTGTCAGTAAAATGAGTGATGAATTGGCTAGCGAAAAGAAAGTTTTTCTTTCTCTCAGTGCAAAGCTGCAAGCCAACACAAAAACTTCAATAAATATGAGCAGTGCTCATTGAGCACCATTTCATGTTTTTGTGTTAGTAAGGGCTCTGCCGTATAGCGAATTTTTGCACCCGCTGTGTTAAATAATACATTTACGATATTCGTCTGGAACTACTGAACCAAAAAGCAACTTCAGCCCTGGTTGCTTGCGCAGTGCCCGACCCTGGGACTTAATCAGAAGCAGGGCTGTTAATCAAAACAAAACAATAGTGGTTGTACAATTTAAATGATTTTTAAAAATGTCGAGTATTTCCGCTGGAAAACAAGTCGCTAATGGAGATCCTACACTTTGGCATCGATGGTGTCGCCTGTGTGCCCACGAGCACCCGACAAACCGTACTTTGTACACCGAAGAAGATCAACCAAACTCTCAAAACACGACTTTGTTGGCCATGACTATAGGAAAATACTTCTGGGTGGATGTAATTATTGTTAATTTAAATGTGTATCCTATGAAACTAAAATAATTCCTTTCAGATCAAAAGAGAGGATGCGCTGAGCAATTATCTGTGCTCCGAATGCTTTACATTGATGGATTGCCTCATTAACTTTTCAGATAGAGTTCGCAAAGTGCAGATCGTTTTCAACAGATTACAGTCCTTAAACCCGGAAAATTTAGTGAATTATCCGGAAATTCGAAAGGATTGCGGTTTAGAAAACGATGAATGGAAACATATGATATCCAGAACAGTTGAAGCGCATCTTATGCAGAAAGAAGAGGGATTCGTGGATGAGGTTGGAGCAATAGCTGAAAATGAAATAACCACTGATGAGGTGGAAGAGCAAATTTTAGTAATACCCCAACTGGTGGAAAAAGAAGAACACTTTCAGTCAAAAGAAGCGATTATTAATGAACTAGATGTCGTTCAGGAAGAACTTGAAATCAGTAGAACGAACGAAGAACAGGAAATCTTGGAGGAGAGTGAATACCTTGCGGAGGAAGAAGTTGAAACTGTGGAGGAAGAAATAGACGAAGCAGAAGCGCTGGAGACCTCAGAAAGCTTAATAGAAGTTGATCACATACCAGAGGAAGACTACATCGAAGAGTCGCAAATAATAGAAGAAAGTCAAGTGGAAGACTTTCATGTGGAAACCTATGAACTTTTATCTCAAGCTGAACAAAGTTTAAAAGAAAAAGAAACTGAGGAATCCACTGAATCCGAAACAGATACTCAAGATGATTCTATTCCGGATAATCTCGTTAAGGACGTGGAAGATATACCCGCGGAACCAGTCATCTATACTTGCCACATTTGCAATAAGCCGTATAAGAAACCCATGGCATACAAACGACACATGGTGGAGGTGCACGACACTGAGGCCAGGGATTTACCGCGTTTGGAATGCAACCAGTGTGGACAATGTTTTCTTACCGCCACCCAGATGGCCTCCCACTATAAATGCCATTTACCCAGCACACCAAAGCCTGATAACTCTTGTATATTCTGCAAAAAACTTTTCACCACCCCGGGAACTCTCAAGCGACATATCGAAGGGGTACACAAAAAGATCAAGCCCTATGTATGTGATCTCTGCGGCAAGAGCTTCAATTACGTCACCGGCTTAAAAGATCACAAACTGGTCCACACTGAAGAGTGCCCCTTCGAGTGTCCTGTGTGCAAACGTCGTTTTAAAAACTTGACGAGACTAAAGGTAGGCAAACACATTTATAATGGCTTCTTGGTTTCCAAATTTTTAGAGATGTATATGACTACCCAATTCTGTTTTAGATTCATTCCGATACGCACAGTGACAAAATCTACGAGTGTACTATATGCGGCGTAAAACTTAAGACCCGGCGCACCTTCAATAAGCACAAATTGGTCCACTCAGATGAACGGCAATTTAAGTGTGATGTCTGCGGATCGGCATTCAAGCGGAGCAAGACACTAAAGGCGCATCTCATCCTGCACACCGGCATCAGGCCTTACAAATGCAACTTCTGCGGAAGGGACTTTTCCAACGGCTCCAATTGCCGATCGCATAAGCGCCAGGCGCATCCTAAAGAGCTGGCTGAGGAGGAATCGCGGGGAGTGTCTCGTTCCATACTTTTACCCATGCTGAATGAACTGACCAAGGCGTAAGTAGCAGCAATATAATATATTATCTTATTATTTTAAATTAATCTTTTAAATTTGTTTAGTTCCAAACTTATAAAAACACCCGCGAGGCCCAGCAAAACGAAAGGTAGTAGGCCAAAAGTGTCTACTAAAGAGCCAGAAAGTCACACTGAATCTCCCACAAAGGAAACGGATGGTGCTATCCTCTACGAGCTGGTCGAGGAGCTTGATTACTCCTAAGTATTTAAATAAACTTTATTTAGAAACTATTTTAAAACTTATAAGTGGTTTATTCACAATTCATTTTTACGTTCTTAAGAGCTAGATTACAAATCGAGGGCTGAGTGTACAATTCTTAAATGCTTGACAGGCAGCAGAAATAGAAAAACACATTGAACTTAAGCGAAACTAATCGAATAGATAAATCACAAGGCAATCAACAAATTTCGAAAACCATATTCATAATAAATAACAAAGAATTAAACAAGCAAAGTGGAACTGCTTAATGCCACAGTACCAAATATCAAATATTTTTCGCAACAGGCTTTGGAATGTAGATCAGAAACATAATTCTCTTTGGATGCTCCACATTGAAGTATATAGAGCCGTTTCAAAGTGCATGAAACATCCAAGGACACATAAAAAAATCACATTTTGGGATGGACAAAATACAAATACGATTAAATAGCAATATGTTTCGAGGGAGCGGTCAAATTGAACTGTTGAGCAACAATTAATAAAATGAAGCTACAAAAAGTAGTCTAAGAACAATGTTTAGTTCTTTTACTAGTCCATAATTCGAACTTATTTTTGATCTGGCAATTAGAAAAAATGGAAATTCTAATTTGTTGTCCAAAGAGGCTAAATTTCTTTGCTTAAAAATCCGACCCACTCAGATTTTGGTAGTATTCCACTTACGATCGACCTAAATTTAGACAAGTTGAGCTTATATCATACAGCTAAAATGTACAAATTTCACTAAATACATATAGAGCAAGTAAAACTGCACCCCTGCATCATCCTGACCAGCCTAACTGAGTCCACATCGCAGGCCGAAAAGCAGGAGAGCAGCGGTCATTATGGCCACGGAAAGTGATACTTCGCTGCCCGCTCCACAAGCGAGAGTGTCGCGCGGGTACTTGTTGAGCGGATCGGGCTCCTCGCCCGGGCGACACTGTTTGCCCTGGGCGGCAAACTGTTCTCCGCATAGCTCATGGCACGACGGACACATGATTGCCCCCTTGTGCAGCCATCCATTAGCCGCAATTCGAATGGAGAGCTTTTGTCCGGGAAATGAGCACTTGTAACTATAGTTGCCCACCAAGATGTACAGTCGCCCATCGAAACAGTCATACTTGTAGCATCCACTGCCCCAGTGCTGCCACTCACGAGTCTGGTGACAGGATCGCTCCTCCCACATGGACTCACTGTGGTCGAAGCACTTGGCTCCCTCGCCATAGCTCTCCAAGGCGAAGTTCTTTTCAGGTTCTGCAAGATAAGATAAAATGTGAGTTAAGCTAGTAATTCAGGTCATGATGTTGCCTTGGCTTACTAGGATTATTCTCCATGAATCGACAATGAGATCCTCGCACTATCACATTCTTGCTGCGCCAGGTGAACTCCTGAATGTAGGGACAATGGTCGGCCAGAGAGACGGACCCACCGTAGTATCCCTCTTCTCCATCCTTCACGTGATTCAGGCTGTCAAAGTTCTGATAGCTCTTAGGCAGCTCGAACTCATGGCGAATAAGGTTGCACAACGCCACAGAGTTGCGATCATCTGTGCACTCGGTTTGAAGGGGATCCTGTTTAACCTTCGAACAGAATGGATGTATGGAGCGGCCCCTGGCATGGTTATACTGTATCCAGTCCTTGCAGCTGCGCATGGCAAACGCACATCCCAATCCCTTTCCCCAAGTAAGCGGCGTTGCCATGGAATAGTTGGCCCGATACCAACCGGAGTCCTCCATCAAAGCGAGGGTGATGCGCGAGAAGACCGGCGACTGTGTGTGCGTGCCAGTCATGGCCTCATTCTCGAGGATGCGCTTTTCCCAGTGGGTCAGGGCAGTACCTTCACCACCCTGATCCTCCAGCTCAGCGCCCTCCAGTTTATTGCAATTGAAGTGGGCACGCACCTCGGCAATCACTCGCGGCGTGACCATCATATCCACTACTTTGTTAACATGGCCACCACGCACAGACCAGTTCTCTCGCACCACCTTGCGGATGGTTTCGTTACTCCATTGATGTATCTGCAATCTGAGATGGGATTTTGTGAATTTCATTTGGATTTTCAAAGGGAAATGGAAACATTGTAAGCTTACTTCTCATTCAGGTACGGCTTGCCAGTGTCAGACTTTCTTGGAGTCCGGGGTTTTCCTTCATCATCCCTGAAGAAAGCGTACAGACTTACGGAGAAGCCCAAAGCATGAAGGATTTCATGTTTTACAGTGGAGATCAGTGTCTGTAGCTCCTGCGGCTTTGTACTGATGCTCTCCGGACAGAGATTCGCATGACCAGCGATTGGACGATCCAGAGCTGCTTCCTGCTGACAATGGGCCGCATAGGCCACCGTCAGACCCTTGAAACAACGCTGTGTTTGTCTAGCAGACACATAAAAGACAAAATCTGCATTCTCAATTCCATCTCCCGGTTGCGTATTGCTATCTATTCGACAGTTCTGACCTGTGGCATTACACACTCGACAGACCTAAAAGAATAAAGAAATAAAGAAAAGAAGAAGAATGTTAAGAAGCTTTTAAATATTTTACACAAAATAAATGCTAATAATATTAACTTTTTTAAAATGAAAAAACTTATTTGTTACATCACACGAAAAAGCAATTTGCGAAGGGTGTTGTAAGCTTCCAACTATTTAAGTGACCCATGATCAAAGCTGCAATTGTTCATTGCCTAAACCAGTTTTGAATTAAGTTGCATGTATTTTCCTCAAGGCCTTTCCTCGAAATTAGGCGTTTCGAGCCAAGTTAGGTGTGGTGGTAATTTCCCAGAATTTTGTTGACCTAAACTTGAATGGAATTCATGGAAAACTTTGTTAAGGATACGTACGTCCAAGTGAGCGTCGGGCACCTGGACCTCACCACACATCGTCGTCGCCTTGCAGTGGTCAATGCAGTGGGTGTGGCCGTTCTTCACGTACACCTGGGTGCTGTCGCATTTCCTGAAATTTCAGTAATAAATATTTAATACAGTTTGCCGATTTTGTTCAAGCGGAAGAACATACCTATTGAGACGAATGACGCCTTTGGTCTCTCGCACCATCAGCGCCTGTTCCCAGAACTGCACGGCTTCAGGGAGCACGGTATCCTAAAATGGGTTAAATCAAAGACTTCAGCCACGTTGCCAAGAAAACCAAGAAATGTCAACTCACATTTATCAAATTAAATTTCTCTTCCTCCAACCTGGCAGGGGGTAAGACCATGAAACAACAAGAAAATAGTTTAGTTTATTAGATTCTCTGGGAAAAGAGGTGGCCACAGCAGACGTGGGTGTAGTTTCTGTTAAGATGTAGGCGTTCTGAGAAGTGCTAGAAATCTGAAAAGCCAATTTTGTTTTTATGATAAGAAGCCCTGACAACCGTTTTAGGGTAGGAACTTCATTACGCCGTTAAAGCTTATAAGTCAAGGACAATTCTGCAAAATTTGATTTCCAAGAGAAAGTTTTTTTCTTAAGGAAATAATTTCCAACTAACCATTATTGGTTATCTACTTATCTACGGATAAACTAGCTTACAACAGTTAACAATAACTACAGATATTTTTGATGTACTTTAATTTCCGGATTAAATACGTCGTCCAAAACTTTAAGCTGATATCAATACAGCCAAATAATCGGATTTCAATCGTCTCAGCATTACATTAAACTCAAAACAAGCTTGAAATCAATTTGTAAATGTAAATTCTTCAACGAAAGCACTTTTACGAGAAGGTCGCCCGATATTTACTGTCAACTGTCTGATACTTATACCGGGTAATTGTGTACCTGTTAGCACCTGTTTGAGTCACTTATTCGCGGCTAAATTATTCATTGAATTGAAACCGACAACGAGACCCCAAAATTATAGTCAAGTCGAGTCAACTCTCCGCTTTCCTGTTGACCTTGTCCGCTGCCAATACTCTCTAAAATCGATCGGTCAGATCGAAACGAGTGTTAACTGTCAGCCAATCTGGCCAGTTATAGTGGCCAAATGGCTAGTGGCTAGTAGCTAGCAGCTAGTGACCATGTGGATGGAGCAATCGATGGCCAACCTTAGGAGACAACACCTCGGCCCACTGCGTTTGATTTGGACAAATTGCGCACACACATGGCCAACTGATTCGGGCCTGAAGTATACGTATATTGTTACCCAACGCGGAGCGGCCGTAACGGTGCATGGCCAAAGCAAAACGGTCGGGAGAGTGAGTTATTTACTCGCTTTTGCGCGGCTTTATGTTAACTTGACATTCGGCCAAGTCAAATTGTAAACTGTGTTTTTTCTGTCTGCTTGGCTGGCTGCCATTAAAGTGCAATTAAAGCCAATTTTCAGAGCTGGAGCACAGATTTACACTAAAAGAAACTTAACTAGGTAAAGTGCGCTTTTAGGGCAAAATAAATCAAATTGCACTTAAAACTTTTCTGCATTTATTTTCAGTCTAACTGCTAATATCAACTAAATGGAAAACTGATGAAAAAGAAAATAAAAGTTTATTTGAAAAGACAATACTTCGGATGAGTGATCAATGTGGTAGCAATTAATCTTATTAATCTATACCAAAAGCTATTAAAGTTATTAAGAAGTCAATTAAAAACTTATTAATACCAATTTTCCTGACTAATATACATAATTTTGGAGAAATTATGTAACTTTCCTTTAGAGTAGACAAAGGAATTTTAGCTTCCAAAGCTAATGTTAAAATTTAAAATTTTCTTAAAAATATGTTCATAAATTCCAGCTGTTATATATTTATTTTCCAGAGTGTACCCCTTGTTACTCACCTGTAGACGGACTCATCGTAGACAAGCAGAATTCGCAGCGGCTGCACGGCGGCAACGCTGCGCCGGCGCACGCTATGCCTGGCTGGCTCTCCGGCGGATTCGGAGTCATCTTCGCTATCAGCCAGTTGGATGCGCACGCCATGGACGACCTATAAAACGAAAGATGGATGGATATGATCAGATAGTGCCGAAAGGGAGAGCGGCGGCGGACGGATGCAGAAGAGAAGAAATCAAGATATTTTGTATATAAAGAAATCAAGAAATCACTGAACGGAGCTTAAACGAAAGCGAAATTTCGTTGTTAACTATTAAATGACGACATGTAGTCAGACAAAGGCCACACAAAAAGGCAGTTCCACGGCGGTAATTGGTCTGCGCAAATTGCAGGGAAATTAATTTTAAATTGCCCGCCAAAATGTCGAACGATTGGCACATCGAAATGTCAATGATTTGTTGGGCTGGTTATTTTTTGTTTCAGATTTGAATTTGGGTTTGGATTTGGGTTTTATTTTAGCCCGTTGTTTCGGCGATGCCATTGTTTCGATGCTGTTGTTATTATTACTATCGTGCTCTGCGGTCGCATTGTGCAATCTGTGCCAATTATTAGGAATAAATTAGATGTCTTCGTTGAATATGCATGGCGGGCCTTTATCCACAGATAATTCGTCGACAGACAGACAAAGCACTTGACACTCATCAGCATAAATTGTCGACGACATCTGTGAGATGCGCTTGAGTGCTGCTAAAAATATGTGCTCATCCAAAATGTATGTACATTCTGTCTGTCTGTAGGACCGGAAAGCGGTCTTAAAAGGTTTCTAATGCTGTCTCAAGAAGCCGCCGAGGAGAGGGGCTTCGAAAACGAAAGTATCTTTCTTGTCATCAAAGAGTGTCTATCATATATGAATGAAAAGTTAGACAAAGTGAAAGGCAACAACGACAACATCATCATCATCAACATCATCAAGAGGGGCAATTGAAATTATAATAAAGCTAATTTGCACACAAGAATTGTATTGACATACAGCTTAGCTGCCGTAATTAATGGAGCACCATATGTCCCTCATCGTGGGAAGTGATTGGTTAGGTGTTCTCACTGCCCAAGTGTGGTTTGTAACTGCCGGTAAATGGCAAAGTTAGACACCTGCACGAACCCGTTGAAGAAAAAATAACATTCCTATTTATCCAAGAACAACAATAGTTGTGGCAATCGCGATCAGACAAAAGAGTTTGGCATTGAAATGAGCTAAGCAAACAGTGGTGTGGCTGCGATGAAGTGCCGCAGGGTTTGACTGAATCTTGGGATTTATCTAAACACCCATCAAAGTCATCGAAGCTCTAATGACTGCAGATCAGCTGCCAACGTGACAATATCTGTCTGTCATTGTTTTTTAAGTTTTCAAACATCATTGTTTACGAATAATTATGGATATTAAAGTAATCTCTTACAAATTTGATTTATATTTTTAGAACATTGAAATGCGAATTTAGGAAGCGTTCTATAATTAGAAGAAAACTACTACCATTTATAGAGTTTTTTAATTAGTGTTAAGTTGCATTATAAAGTAAAGTAAAAACCCTGATGAGAAGATTAGCCATCTGCAATTAGTCTCTCAGTCACGTTCATGAATGATGTACTATATAAGCCCCAATGTTAACCCCTCTATGGCAACGCCCTGCGAAAGTCATGTGCCGTTGAGATAAGTAAAGTAACCATAAACCTTCGAAGAGATAAATTTCCAAAGCTGGCCATAATCGTGACAACGACCCTCGAAAAAAAAGTATAACCAACATAATGTACGATCTTCACATTGATCGTGCCCAGATAGGAGGCATTATCCCCCAAAAAAAACCCCGTAAGCTGCGCTGCGGTTGAGTGCATTGAAAAAGCATTTGAAAAACCGCACAAATTACAAATCATCTGCGAAACGTTTGGCAGGTGAAAGATGATGACGCACAAAACCATTTAGACGGGGCAGCTCGATGAGTTCGCTGTCATTAATGGGGGAAGAGATATAGAAGGGGGCTGGCAAGCGGGTTTATAGCGTTGTCAATATCTTTGCGGTATTAATGCAACCCAAATGCATTGTGATGCGGACCGTTTACAGTTGAATGGCGGTACACATTAATGAACACGATTTTTCTATAATGGGCAACTTAAATCACATTTATGATTATGTATAAGGGTCTACCATTGAATGAACAAAATATATTTGACGGTTTTAATTGAAATTTAATACTAGTTTTGATGGGTAGTTTATACCTTCCTAAAAAAACACGTTAATCTAAATGATTAAAATCTATGATATTTGATTCATTTATAAACGCTTAGTTGCAAAAAAAAAACTAATTGAAGAAACGAGTTTTTTATTGCTTTAGAAATTTATAAATAAAACATATATTCCAAATAGTTTTAATGGCTTGTATTGAACCAGAAAAATACCCCAACAAACTATAAATAATTGAATAACGAATATATAGCAACGACTATTAGATACCCATTATTTTTACAGCCCAGTAGATAATGTCATCTGTACTTTCCATAGAGACACCTGTTGGTAATATCATGTCCTTAAATATATCTTTCGAGACATGTGAGGCATCTATCTGGCTGGACATCTCTAAAGTCTGCATGACCAATCCCCACTCTTGCTCAATCTGTTTCTGAGTTGTCAGCACTTATAAGGACTTACGGATGGTCATTGGTGATGCTCCAAGTGATCCCATAATTTATTACATTATTTTCAACGAATACAATATACCCTTTCACTTTACGATCAAAGGGTATAACTACACGACGAACTATTACTAACATCGAAACCATAAGTTTTAGTACTCATCAATAAAATGTCCAGAGCACTAGTTATATATTTCTGCATATTTTGTTTAAAACTTATTACCTATATCCATGTAAGTAAATCGTTAAATATATAGGACTTAAGGATGAAAACGTAGCTCTTTTGAAGGTTGTCAATGGGTCCTATAAGTTTAACTCACTTAACTGCGAAGTCACCGCTCCAGAAATTGTCTATTTAAAGGAGTGCCGCATCAAGGCTATTGACCGAAAGCATAACAAGTTGAACGTAACAGTTGTTTTAAAAGAAGACATAACCCAGGTAATTTGGGATGAGAAATGTAGAAAATTTAAAAGTAATCTCTGCTGTAGATTGACCTGAATTTTAGAATCGTAAAGCGAGAAATTGGCGGTTGGCATCCCTTTTTTTACAATATCAGAATGGAGGTTTGCGAGTTTTTTAGGAACCGAAGGAAGTTTTTCATTGCCAATTATATGTATTCCATTATGAGGCCTTTCTCAAATATCAATCACACCTGTCCATATGTGGTAAGACCACCTATTAAAATATCTTACTGTATTAACTTATTAATTTATATATTTCATATATTCTCTTCCAAGGCTAACGAAGAGATTTCAATTAAAAATTTTTCTCCAAGTGAAGATACAATTCTGGCAAAATTTCCAGTGGACTACGGCCAGTATGGCCTTCAATCAGTTTTTTACGTTCGCAATGCGGTGGCATTTAAAGTAAATGGATCTGTTTTATTTTTCAGATAACAGTATAAATGAAAATTCTACGATTAAAAAGCACATTAAAAAAATCATTTTTAATAAAATTTTCATGTATTTATTAAAGAAAATAAATGTAATTAGCAGAAATCAAACTTTTTTAATGCTTTTTTGTGGCCATCAAGAACTGTACTCTTTTGGCCATAAACGCACAGATATTTTTTAACCGTAAGTAACAGAAATACATTAAATACATAAAAACGTAATTAAACTATATGGTATTGTATTAATAATAAAACTATAAAAAGATTTAAGAATGAACAACTTAAAAATAGATAACACACTTAGAAATAGAAAACATGTCTTTTATTCATTTTAATATTATAAATAAAAATCCAACTAATATAATATAAACATATACCGAATATGTACTGTACTTCAGTGCCATCAAGTTCAAATATTAAATCAGACAAATGTCATCAGCAATTAGTAAAGTAAAAATGAACCTGCTAGATTACATCCAATTCAGTGTTAAATAAAAACATGATCAGAGCGCATGTTCCTTGTACATTTGTCTATAAGTTGTTTAAACTGTAAAATATAGTAAAATGTTCAAAACACAAGTTATATATTTGTGCGTATTTTGGATAAATCATTTTAGTTATATTCATGTTAGTAAATCATTGAATAACATATCAGATAAGGATTAAAACCGTTTCTTCCAAGGTCAATGGTTCCTACAAGTTTAATTCACTTAACTGCGAAGTAAGTGCCCCAGAAATGGGGTATATGAAGCTGTGCAACATCAAGGCCATCGATCGAAGGCATAATATGATGAACCTAGTGGCGGTCCTTAATAAAACGATATCACAGGTAGTTTGATAACTGAGATATGTACCAAAAGAAAAATATTCTAAAGACTATCTCAACTTCAGTTTCAGATACATTTCAAGATAGTTAAACGCGAGAGTGGCGGCTGGCATCCCTTTTTGTACGATATCAAAATGGACATTTGCCAATTCTTTAAGAACCGAAGAAGGTTTTTCATTTCCAATCTTATATATTCTTTTATGATGCCTTTTACAAACGTCAATCACACCTGTCCATACTTGGTAAAGCCGGAGTTCAAATTTTGTTATTAAATCAAATTAATTTTCATTAATTACTCTTAGGTTGGCTCCGAAATGGCGCTTTTGAATTGGACTCCAAACGAGGAAAAAGTTATAGAGAAATTTCCAGTGGACCATGGCCAATATGGCATGCAGACCACTTGGTACGTCAACAAAGTAGCAGCCTTAAAAATAAACGGATCTGTTTTATTTTTCAAATGATAATTACCAGAAAAAATGATATTTTAATTTATTCACGCCTAAATTTAGCTGTGATTAAGACAGAAATACCATAATGTATTATGAATTATTAAAAAGAAATTATCGAACTTATTTTTTACGCTCTGCAAATCGAGAAAAAATGTAGTAATTTTTCATGAAATGGAGAGGCAACAAGTTATTTATTTATCCGTACTCTGGCTAAATATCCTTTGTATTACTAACGTAAGTAAGATAACGAAGTTCGAAGCATTTTAAAGAACAAATTTCATAGGTGCAGGGGGCCTACAAGTTTAACTCATTAACTTGCGAGGTTGTTCCACCGGCAAGTATTAACAATTATGTGTGCCGCATAAAGGCGATTGATCGAAAACATAATATGCTTAGCGTTGCATCCTACGCTCTTAAAAACGTCTCAGAGGTAATTGAAATATTTAAAACATATTTAATGACTACTCAAAGTAATGTCTACTGCAGTTTGGAATCCATTTTAAAATGGTTAAAAGAGAGATTGGCGGTTGGCATCCTTTTTTGTACGACATGAAATTGGACCTTTGCGAGTTCTTTAAGAACCGAAGGAAGTTCTTTATTCCTAATTTTATATATTCCTTTATGAAGTCATTCACAAATATCAATCACACATGCCCATATCTGGTAAGAAAAAATATCTTACAATAAAATATTAGTTCCATATTTTCAACTAAAGGCTGGCGCAGACTTGGGACTTTGGAATTGGACACCAGACGAAGCTGGAGTCTTATCAAAATTTCCAGTTGAACATGGCCAATACGGTTTGCACACAACTTGGTACTTTAATAAAAAACTGGCATTCAAAATGAATGGTTCAGTACTATTCTTTTAAGTGCTTACTTCTTAAGCAAATCATTTCAGTTTCACTGGAAACGAATTAAAAAATATTTTAAAAAGTTATGGATTAATAAAAGGGCTTAATAACGGTAAAAAAAATACTTTTAATTTCTTGTAAAAATACTTAAAAATATACATATTAAAAATATTCTTTGGTAAGGCTGACTAAATCCTAAATTATTCTTTATTTGATCATGTTTTTAGCCACACTTTTCAGCTATACACGCTTTGGCTTATTTAATCTTTGATACGACGTAATGGCTAACCCGCTTGACAATAAATGTACAGATAAAATCGGGATATTAAAAATATATTAACAAAGTAAACCAGTATAGTCTAAAAATCGAGCAAAATTTGTATTATTATATCACGAAATGGAGAGAGCGCAAGTTATTCATTTCTTAGTACTCTGGCTAAATATCCTTAATATTATTAATGTGAGTAAGAAAAGAAAGTGCGAAGCATTTTAAAAAACTTATGTAATAGGTACGAGGGTCCTACAAGTTTAACTCATTAAATTGCGAGGTTGGATCACCGGATATTATTCCCCATCATGAGTGCGGGATAAAGGCGATTGATCGGAAACATAATATGATCAACATTGCAGCCTTTATTAATAAAACCGTATCAGAGGTATTTTCAATAACCAACATATTATGATTAGCAAATGACAACTAAAAGTAATATCTAACCCAGTTTGCAATCCATTTCAAAATTGTTAAACGAGAGATTGGCGGTTGGCATCCCTTTTTGTACGACATAAAAATGGACATTTGCGAGTTCTTTAAGAACCGAAGGAAGTTCTTTATTTCCAATCTTATTTATTCCTATTTGGCGGCATTCACAAATGTCAATCACACATGTCCTTACGTGGTAAGTTTGACAAACAAAATATGTTACCATTATACGTTAGTTTTATACTTTCATTTAAAGGCTGGCACAGAGATGCGACTTTGGAATTGGACTCCAGACGAAGCTGGATTTATATCAAAAGTTCCAGTTGATCATGGCCAGTATGGTTTGCACTCAAATTGGTACATTAATCAAGTATTGGCATTTAAATTGAATGGCTCAGTACTATTTTTTAAATGATTTTTTATCAAGCAAAACACTAAAAACGTATTTTCTGCACGATGTCACTTCAGTTTTATTGGCAACAAAAATTTGTAAACAATTCATAAATTAATAAAGGGATTAAAAACGGTAATTGCCTGCTTTTTATATCTTGTAAAAAATAATAATATAAAATATATTAAAAATATTCTGTTGATAAGAAGGTCGACCAAATGATATCGCCATCCTATAAATGGCCATATTTTTAGCCACACTTTCTAGCCACACCGGTATACTCCTCGTATGCACATGACACATTGGCTTATTCAATCGTTGATAAGACGTAATGCCCAACCCGCTTGCATACTAACACACTTTCGAGTGGCAAACAAATTTTGTTCGGTTTGTGGGCCACATTCGAGCATGTCCAGCTTTGGCCATGCGACTCACGTTTAACTCAGAAATGGTAACAATTCAAACAAAAAATAAAAAATATAAATAAAAATGCCAAAGACCGGCAAAGAAAAGCAAAGAGAAATGTTCGTTTCGGCCACAGTTGGCTGAGCATGCGGCCGCCTGATTACCTCCCGTATTTACTTTTAAAGCCAAAACAAATAAGAGGTGGCTTAAAAAGACCAAATAAAAAAAGAGCTGTCATAAATGGCCAACTGCAAGCCACGCACGTTTGCTCCGGGTGGAGATCTCTCGGCATGGAGATCGGGATTACGAGGCGCCAACGCGGTTTGTCCAGTTGCGCATGCTAATTTGGGCGCGGGAATCGATCATCGATGGCGGTTGAGTAATTATTAACGTCTGTCTCTATGGCTCGGAGCCAGTCGCCCGGTCTGCCAATCGCCAAGCAATCCGTAACTGACAACATTTCTGCGTCTTCATCTCACTCGTTTACACTCTCTTCCGCCCAACAATGTTGCACAGGAAAAAATATCATTTAACGCTTGGAAAAATGAAATAACCATTAGCTAGGTTTTTAAATCTAGATATAAATATATTTTTGAATTTATTAATATTATTATTATTTGGATAATTAAAAGCTTTAAATCATTTTTTAATATGAATTCCATTTTTAATGTGAATTCAATTAAAGTATTTTTGAGCACATTGTAATTTCCTTTCATAATTATTTTTGCAAAGTTTAAGCATCAGTTTTCCTTTTGTTTAAAATAAATCAATCAAACACTATGTTATCATATTGAAATTAAGTAATACAGACAAATTTATTCACTGCTTATAAATATTCATGTAATTATTGAATCAAAACAGAAATGCAATTTCCATAACGATGGCACGATGTGTTGATATTAAATAATATAATCAGCTTTGTTCCCGTTTCTAATAGCCCAATTTTAGGATTACACATTTTGGAAAAATACGAAAAAGTGAATAGTTTATAAATATTAATGCAACAAACAACAAAAGCAGGTTGTATTGATATTAATCAATGAAATCAACCTTGATCCCTATTTTGATAAACTAAATGGCAATTTCAATTTAATTTAATCAAGCGAATATTTTGTTTAAATTTACAAAACAAAAACATAGTAAATGGGTTAAACATTACAACAAACATTAACCCTATACTTTTTCGAGTGTACTTTTCCGCCGGCTGTCACCTGCGTTCAACGCTCGCTCAAGTTCGGCAGATCAATCGAAATCCCGTCTTTCCATTGAGCGTTTGTATTTGGGCTTTCACTTTCGTTCGGCCAGCACTCTCACTCTTGGATTCTCTCGACCAGCTAAGCTTCGGCTCACCAATTTGTGTTTTTACTTTTTTTTCTTGTTAATATTTTTCTGAGCCGGGTTTTGCCGATGGCCACACTTTGCATGCTGTGCCACTTTGCTGGCTCTTTTGGTCTGCTCTTTTTTTTCAAAGTCCCTGGCTGTCTGACTCATCTGTTCGCCAACTGCTGATTATTTTTACTCAATTCGTTCGTTACCTCACAGTTTGACCGCAAAAAAGCTGTGTGTTTGTTACTTAATTGAAATTATGAACTGCAGCTAATCTAAGGCACTTTAGCACCAGCTGAACGCCCGGATCAGCAGCTAGTCAAGTGGCACAATTTACGCCGCAATAAATTGGATGAGTTCTGAGCGGGATGATGGACCCAGCCAATTGAATAATTGCATTAAATGACAGTAAAAGTTCCATGAAAGCGCTGGTTTTTCGTTTTGTTATAAATATTTCGAGTGAAATTCCAATGAAAATTCCCTTGAATATATTGCACTTCGACAGGTGAAATCTATGAAAAATTTAAACGTAATTCCAACAAGTGAATGTATCTCATGCAGCTGATTTTACTTTTTACTCCACAATGCAAAACATTAAATGTTGCATTAAATTTACTTAAGATTTGCTTTGCTCTTTTAAATTATTCAAACTTATTAAAAACTAATGTGGATTTGCTATATTCCCGATATTCATAAAAGCTTTAAGCATACATAATCGTACTAATACTATGTTGCATGAAATTAATTGTTGCATTAAATTGCCTCAAATGAAATAATCTTGTTAAATGTTCTATATGTTTGAATACCTCAACAATTTTATAAAATTCGAAGAGCAAAACGAAGGAAGTTTATTGTTGAGATGCCAAAATTAATTAAAGTCAAATCAAAGACACACACAGCTAAAATCCATTTCATAAATAAACTAATATAAGCAAATTAAATGTGTATTAAGGATTTCATGTAGAAGTCAGTTTAAGTTCCTTTAATTATTAAGACAATGCCTAATTAGTTTGGCATTCAATTTGAGACACGTTCGAGAAACAGCTTTTTGTATTGCACAAGTTGAGCATGAATGGAAGTGAAATTTAATGCCTGTGTTTGCAATTCGAAACGCTGTTGATTGGAGCAAAATGCACAGGGATTTAAAGGGGCTTATGCAAGGACCCTGCTGAAGAATTGACCTCGCCCAAAATGGATTCACTTTGGGCATGAATCTCTTCCTGCTGAAGACACTTGTTTGCTCGCTTCCAGTTGCCAGTGTTTTGTTTCAAAACAGTTTCGCTTTAATGGCCCTGAAGCGGCATCAACGTGTACATCCATCAGCCATTTGGCCAACTGCGTTTGGCATTCGTTGATAAACGTGTTTTCTCCCCAGGTGCCCAACTACGCAACTGAGATAAATTCCAGATTTTTACTAGTAGCTCGTCTATTTGCCATTGCTATGGAAACTACTTTGCTACCAATGAAAGCTTCTGCTCTAACAGCAGTTTTAATTGAATGAAAAGAAAAAACGGAAGGCCAGTGTAACTGCTAACGTGATGAAGTTCGTCGTTTCTGGTTGAAAATATAACAGGAGCCACTGGATATTAAACTTTTTAATTTGCCAAAATTACATATGTACGTACCTACCTACTTTCTGATTGCTTTTCATATGAGAGAAATGGACTCATAAAATGAAACATGAACATAAAACTAATGTTTTATAATTGACAGCCAACAAAAGCTATGAATAGTTAAAGATTAACTTATTTCATTAGGAGGTTTTCATTTAAACTTTTTTTTAATAACATTGGAATCCCCACAGAGTTTGTTAATTTGTTTTTATATATAATACTATAATAGTTTTCATTATAACAAATACTTTTTGAGGCCATAATTTTTGAATGAAAGCTTTTGCTTGTTATTTCATTTTTACTCCGCCTCACGACTTTCCAATTGTATGCAAATTTCATTTGACGGGAATCCCTACAATTTATTTGCTGCAACTCAAGCTTCATGGCTCCTAATTGGCCAATTACACTTGCAATTCCATGAATACCTCACTAGCAAGACGAGTCAGTTCTATTTTTCTGGAAAATACCCGAAAATCCATCATCGATCTCCTTCTCATTCTGCAAGTCGAGGATGCTTCAAAGTTTTGTGAATGGCTTCTTGTTGGCTGTCTAAAACGTTTTGCTACAAAGTAACTTTGCTGTTTGTTTAAAGTTTGTTTTCCTCAGGTTGATAAATATTTAATCGTGAGGAATGGTAGAGGGTCTATGATGCAGAAGTATGGCAAGACGGCTATCCACTTAAAATGTAAATGGAAATACAAGCAGATGTTGGCAAAACATATTGGCGAGATGAATGCATTTGCATTTCTGTGTTTATAGTTACCAAGGGGCTCAGCCAAACGGTGTGGCAAATGTAATTTCGACATATCAAAACAAGAAAGTTTGTAAATACTGCAGGAAAGATTATACAGGGGAAGAGTGAGAACTTATTAAATCGTTGTTAATATAAATTATTATCTTGTTTAAGCTCAAAGAAAATTTATGTTGACTGCGATTTTTATCCTCCACAGAGAGAGAACCTGCAGTCTTAGCTCAGTTTGATGAAAGCCAAAAAATAATTAAAACCACCTGAAGTTTCGAAAGTTTGAACTGAATCCTGATTGTACGTTTAAAGTGCACTTTAGGTTCGCTGAGTTGATCGGATTACTGGGTCAGAGAGTACAGTCCGCGGCATCACTGACAGTCACGCAAACTGGCAACGTGACAAATGATTCAATTTGGGGATTTTTACACATTATTGCGCTCGTTCTGCCAGTTGTTGCTGCCATCTTCAATTTATATAAGTCTAATTACAATTGAGTGCTTCGGTTTCAACTGGACCGGTATTTGGTATGGGTATCAGTGGAGGTATGAGTACTACGTACATATTTTTGGGGTCGTTCGCCCACGCGGTCAGTGGACCCAGCCCTGCTGCGGGCTGCTCTAACACAACAACTGCTCCTGACAGGATCAATTTAAATGAGCATGGAGACAGTCAGGCAGACAGATAGACAAAAAGAACATTCCGTTGCCAAAGAAAAAGATACACACAATCTGGGCGACTGTTTTCTGCATTTATAGCAGTTTAAGTTAGAGATAATTCAATTAATTACATGCTGGGCGACCTCGACAGCATCGTTAGCCATCGACAGACAGTCGCTGAATTAATTTTCCCCTGCCATTCCAGTTCACTTTTACTTGCTCGAAACCAAAGTGGTTACTCGCTAATTAAGACTTTGTGGTTGCACAGTTTTTCCATATTTTCCCCTGGGTTTTAAATTATTAATTCGTGGTTAAGCAGGTTGAGTCATAAACATTTTTTTCTACCCTTATTATAAAGTTCTGGGAATGGTGACTAAAAATATAAAGATTTAAAACTTTTAATGAAAATATTTGTTTTCTGCAAAATAATCATAAGAGCAAATCAACAAATTTTATAATCTACAAAATGTACGACTTTTTTGATTCTTAGAAATGAAACTATAAACTCGAGATGTCAAATGATTTCTTTCCAAGAATAATAACTTCGCCGAAAAACTTAATTAAAAAGTTTTAAAAATAATTTTTTCATTTGAGAAAGTGCGATTTCCGGTTTCCTGAACATTACAACCACAGAGGACCGACTGTACCGCATACGATATAGTAATCATGTAAATTTCCCCTTTTTGCGCAATTGACTGCGACCTTTATTTATGGCGACGCGGCAATTAAAATGCCGTTGATTGGAAAGCAGTAAAGTGTAAGGAAAAACCCCTTAAAAGAAAAACAAAAGCCGGGCTCAATCTGAATCCAGAGCAACAAGTTGGCGGACATAGTCTGACATTAAACTCTAACTAGACCACTGGATGTGGTGCAGGTGGATGGCGGTTTGGTAACCGGCACCATGGTGGGTTACCAGTTATGAGTTACCTGTTAATATGCAGCACCACCTGACTTACTGACAAAACCAACCACACAGATTGCATTGACTGAATACTGAATTACTATACATCTCGAATGCGCATATTATTATCCGGCGGAATTAGTCAATAAGCTGTGGTTGCCATCACCTGCTTATTGTTTCAGTTTCTATTTCCATGGCAGAATGGAATTATGAGAACGGCAATTCAGAGCTCCTCTTAAACTCGCACTAATTAGGTATTTTCCAAGGCAGAACGAATCAATTATGAATTTCCAGTGAAAACAGTACCAATTAGGAGCTTACTGTAATGAGTACAAAGGACACAGACCCGAAGGCGTCGTCAAAACAAGCTGGAAATTTGAGCATCGAAAGTCCAATTTTCCTTTGACTGCCCGTTCAAGCTTTTCTGCAAGTTGGTTTTTCCAATCAGATTTTGTGCAAGTGCTTACGGGTGGTTATTTCATGTTCATGTTCAACTTTGATCGAAATGCCCCAATAAGCTTGTAGATTTTAAGAGCCAATTTGGAAGCTAATCTGCGTGTAAAGTTGAATAGGCTTTTGGCCAATAGTAAAATATTTTGTTAGAGGATCTCTTGATACTTTTACAAGTTTACTCATGCAAATGAATTGGTTTTTTAGGTAAAGTTTAGAATATCCCTTACCCTTCTTTATTAAGATTTTAATTTATTTCTGAGTACATTTAATTTTCATAATTGTTAAAAAGGATTGACGTAACGTTAGCCTTGATGAAGCTAGAGATACAACATCGTCACCTACTTTTAAATAGTCATCATATACGATTATCTGTTATTTGCAGACAATTATCTAAGAAATCATAAAAAATCTGACTAAGCAATCTGGTACTGGCTTATGCTATTGAAATAGTGATAGCTGCTTTTCAATCTCTAAAATTAACTGCCTTATTAAATTTTAAGAATATTAAATTAATATATATAGTTTATCAATTTTGTAAAATAGTTGATAATAAACAACTTTCAAAATAGCAAAATTCTAGATCGGGAATTCAGCCCTTTTAAGCTGAAATTGATTTTGTGAAATACTTGCAGTTAAATCCTATGGAAATGCTACGCACGTGTTTGCAGGTGCGAAAAGCTCCGGTTCCCAAAAATAGCCCTCTCCCCAGGTATTATTATTGGTTTTTGGTTGCCAGGGAAGAGGCGAAAGGGGGAACCAAAGAGGAGCAAAAGAGGGCCAACACAAACATTTGTGGACTCAACTCACCTCATGGGCCTTGGGATGCTGATGCTGACAGTTGTGAGCGGTGGCCGAAACGAGCAGCCAACAGCAGATTCCAAGGGCTGCCAGGAATTTCGCCATATTCTTTACGGGGCGGGAGAGGGGGCCTTGGGCCATAATGTTTGGGGGTTGGAATATCGAAGCTAATTATAGAGTATTTTGCATTGTTGTGGTCTCCCTCGCATCCGCTAGATGATGAGTAAGCGTACGATTCTCAAAAAATCTTTTAGTTTTCAGTTTGTTTGGAACGACATTATTGCCTTTTGTTTATATTACGCGTTGTTTGCTTGTTTGCCAATTTTTCTCTGTTTGCTTTGTCAATTAACTCGCGAAAACCGGCTCGATTCGATTCGAGTCCCTTTCCTCTCACTCGCACACAATCTCACACACACAGAGAGAGAACTATTGGGGCCTTTGGACTACTTTTTGTTTTTGTTTTCGGGTGGGTGTGTCCGCCAATCTTAGCCCACGCCACAAAATAAAGCCGAACTGCAGTTTGCGGCAAAACCAAAGCCCGCACTTAAATGTCAAATTCTCATGAACTGTCCGTGCAGCGAGTGCATTCTGTAGGATTCCCCGTTAACAGCCGGCACCGTGAGGCCTCAATAGTCGCGATACTTGAGCCTTTTCATTCAGTAAAATGATAAAAGCACTTGCTAAGGAGGTGGCGGCGGAGTTCCGGCTGGGGTGCTCGAAAACACAAAATACGAGAAAAACGTCCGACGGCGACGTTACCGTTCGCTGGACGATTTTGTTTTGAATCGAGTTTCTATATACAAACAAATATACACACTACATATATACAGAAATGTGACCAACTTTACAAAAGGACTATTGCTAGCCACCTTTTGTCTGCATTATTTTCTGGCCCAAGAGAAGCCACACTTTTTCTGGGTATCGATTGCTATCGGGTGAGTATCCCAGCTTTGTCAGGATTGTGTCTGTGCTATGTCTGGGATGCGTAATCGCAAACTGTTATAATATCGTCAGTTAATGTACAAGTATTTTACCTTAACATTTTGTAAATATGTTACTTAACATGTGTACTGTTTTAAACAGCAGGAATGTTACTGCTATCGTTATATTTTACAATTAATGTTGAAAGTCGTTTACAACTGCCATTTCTGCCACTGTTAAAAGATTTAATGTTAACATTTCCGCTAAGTATTCATAACATTTTCGGTGTGACCGTCCGTAAGTGAAGCAAAAATAGACAGCTGAAAAGATTACATTGTCTCTGCGAGTCTGGTCTCTCCTATACGTATGTAACGTATGTTTGTATATAGAGACCCGATTTTACATAGAAACGCGATTCAAAACAAAATCGGGCAGCGAACGGTAACGTCGCTGTCGCTCTGCTGTCTGCGCGTGTGTGTTTGTGCGGGTGTGTGTGAAGATTGTGGTCAAAGCAAATTGAATTGTTCCCGAAAAAAATAATATAAAGCTAAACTGCCGCTGATGATAGTGCCCACTTTAATAAATAAAAATTATGCTGAATTTAAGATTGTGAATGGGCGAGAAGCTCTCGCATATTAGAAAAATACCAATAGAAGGCCAAAAGTTCTGCAAAGCACATGAAAAGCGGAGTGAGAGAAGGGGGCAAAAAGGTAGAAAAGAGAGGGCCCAACAACAGATAGGCAAAACAACAGAACACCAAAGTCGTCTCTATCCGAGGAGTAATTTCTGCCAGCGAATGTTTTAGCCTTTGATCAACGCGCGTGCTTTTTGTTTAGAGCTCCTCAAAAGTCCAGTTATGCGAATGGTGCCTGCGAGTTGCCAAAACATTCATCCCGGTTTTGTCAAACCTCCCCGGCCCAATAAAACTATCTTAAAATTAAAAGATGCGGAAGTGTGATGTCACCACATTGGCCCTCACGGCAACAAACAAGTTATACTTATCGCCAGCAAAACAGCAAATATCGCCCTTACATCCACAACAACAAACAGCATTAACAAATAACGTCAGCTTATTGCAACGATCCGAAGATGTTGCGCTTGCACTTGTCTTTGCATGCCGCTGCTGCTCAACACATGCTTTCATCAACATATTTTCCAGCCGGCGGAAGCGACGGCGTTGTTCCATCAGTCAGAGAAAAGCCAAAAGGTGAGTCCGCGGAAACTCCTGGGGCAGTCGTCACTTGTTTACTCCAAACACCCTTTCTTGGTTCTCACTTGACAGGTGCAAACAACCAACATTGCCTTTTTAATGGTTTACGAATTTCACTTTTTTGTCCTTAAAGTTAAATCAATTTTTTAAGGATAAGTTTAATAATAATAACGTTAATAAAAAAAACAATTCGAATTCAATGTTTGGCAGATGGTGGTTTTAAAAAAGACAGCACATTTCATAAACGTAATTCAAAAATATTAAGAGATGTTTGCAAAAACATTTCTGCAACCTCAAACACTCATATTCAACGTATCATATAGCCTTTAATTACTAGTGCAACATTCTATATTTCTATCTTTTTCACAAATTTTTAAAGGTATCTAACCCCTGATAATAAAATATTTCCCAGATTCAATTACCTACTTAGTAATGATATAGGGTAAAAACTAACTCCAGTCAATACTTCTTATTCTGTCTCGAATCGAGTATGTGGCCTAATCAAGTTCAGCTAAAACGCGCACTACAGTGGTTAAAAAAAGCTCAAAGAATTCCTCAAAATTTGGGTGCAAAATAGATAATAAATTAACAAGTGTTGGTGGCACAAATAAAATGAGGAATTAGTTGTGGATAAACCGTCAGTCAGCTTCAGATTCATTCAGGGCTACTCAAATAAAACAAAATAAAAGCAATGGTCATTGTAAATTATATTAAATAAAAAACTAACACGGCATCTTATGTTTCATTTTAATGCAATAATATTTAATGATTGATGTTTGTTGATTATAATATAGATTTTTTGTTTACCTGCGCCAAGGCCTAAGTTAAAATCAGATACAGAAAAGTTTTCTGTGCTTTTACCATCAAGTTTTCTGAGAACTTGCTCAAAGCTTATTGTTTGTAAACATTTGTAGTTAAACATTCATTGACATATAAACAAGATAATTAAAGGCTTAAAAAGCCATTAATAAAAGCGGAAAATAATTTCTCGTGCCAGCTTTATCAACTGATTGTCCTTCAATAACAACCACTGTACTAACCCTTGTTGCCCCGACATACCCTTCTCGCTTTTCAAGCACTGCCCATCTGAACCTGAAAACTGGCTTCTATTTGTTGATTTTGTCGGTGGCTTGGCTACTGACAAAATTTTGCCAGGTGCCTCTGATCATGCGACAGGCACAAATAGAGATATAGATATATACCCACCTAAAAAACCCACCTCGTACCCCCCAACTACTTCACTTCCCTTGTCTGGTTATTCTGAGGAAGTTTTCGCTTTGTTTTGCCCATTTTGCGAGTGCCACTCGGGGTGTTTGGCTGGTGGCAGGTTGGGCGTTTAGCTTATCTTTGAGTGTCGCTTTATCAAAAATCTCACGTAGTTTTGAGATAGAGAAGGAACACTTATAGGGACAGCACTTTCCATGCAATACATAATTTTCGTCACTCACGTAGGTTTTAATTTACAAAACCCCAAATGATTCGTTTTGGCCCTTTTGCCACAAAAGTACAAAGAAATACAGCAAAAACTAACTCCAAAGTAAAAAAATCGATTTTTAAATGCAGTGGCGTGCTTTTACTTTACTCTCATTGTGGCAGAGATTTATCAATGCCAGGTAAAAACTTTCCTTTCTTCAACTTTTTCCTTTTGCTCCCTCTAAAAACGCCTCTTTGTCGTCACAAATTGTTCCAGCGCTTCTTGTCATGCTTAATCTTTTTTCGTTTCCATTCCATGAATCTTTACTTTTTACGTGTATTTTCATTGTCATTCACTCCTATTGGCCTGAAAAGGTCATGCCTTGTGCGCATACTGAACCTCCATCCTCCTGACAACAAGACTATACTCCTTGGCAACTTGTTTTCTGTTTGCGGTTAGGCTGTTGCCCTTGTCTCGATTTTATGTCTGCTACCGGCGTTTTCTTAACAATTTTTTATGCGTCATTATGCGCAATTATATGGCAATACGACCTCAGCTCGACAGGCCGAAATGGTCGAAAGTAAGCGGTTGAGTGAGGGTAAGACCTCGTTAACTCAAAATACTGAGTAGAGTGTCCTCACTAGATAATTATCTCGAAAAATGTAATAGGCGCTTTTAGCCGCATGAACATTAAATTATTATTTTTTGTTTGGTCTTATGTAGCAATCATCTGTTTGTTACTATACTTAATCTGTACTATGTATATTTCCCGGTTCACTTTTTAGCTTTTTGTACAATCTCCATGCCTTTCCTTTTTTAATATTCTCCTGAGGCACCGAAGACATTATCAGATGACGCCCCGCGGGCAGATATAGTTAGTCTGGTTTGCTTTCTTTATTTACCGCCCTTTGCTTTACCCAAGTTGAACAACTTACCATAATCTCTTATCACGAGCAAAAGGCCAGACTGGCGGATCATTAATATGCGGCATTGTTGATGCATGTCTTTTAAATGGGCTTGGCTTTCTAGAGCGTGGGAGCCTATCTTCCAACTTGGTCAGAAACAAGAAGTGTGAGACTGTACCAAAATGCAATAGCTCGTACTGGTGCTTTTCTACCTTCCTAAATTACATTTTAACTATGTGGTCAACCGACTGATCATCAGAAGCGATCGACTCCCATTGAGGCCTCGACCTAATCTATACAATTTCCAACATTTTCAGAACCCTAACCTTGGTCACCAAGCTTCTCTTGATTTCTGAGTCAGGTCAAAAGAATGCAAATAGTTTGAGCCACGATATATAGCTCTCACTCTCGGACTCCCCTCTGATTCCCTCCACTTTCCCCATTCTCGTCTTACAAATTCGGAAGCTCCCTTGAGCACGGCATATCTTAGTCGTCTTTCCCGGCCTGAGACTTCCAATGGGACCGACGGTGGGAAATTGCGTCGCCTCGCTGGAACGTGTTTTGAGAGCTGACAACGGGTATGGGCAGACTCCAGGAAATCTACTTTAAGACCAAGTCGGAGGAGTAAGTCGGCCCCGCAGCAATCAAGAAACAAAGATGAATGAGGCAAACTCTGTCAATATAGTCGAGCAGATAAAAACACAAAATTCATTAACAGAGAACATTTCTTGTGACAAATTCTTATGGAGATTTATTTCTTCACAAGCATTCATCATTCTAATAAGTAAAGGTTTTTCTTTATTTAGCTTTTTGTTAAGAACAAACTAAGCTTTTTAATGAAAAGATATCCAAATTGTTCGAAACTAAACGAACTCTCATTTGCATCCCCTTAATAACTTATAAATACAAATCGATAGAAATGATTTGCCTTGAATTGTGGAGGGTCATTACTATATAATTGTGTAAAGAAGACACGTGCACCGTATGCGCCTGCTGAATCACTTTTGACCTGGCCACGTGCCTGGGATTCCCCACGCATTACCAGCCCAAAAGTAGGGGTTGCAAGTTACGTGTGTGTGATCATTGCCATGTGAGATTAAGCCCAAATTAAAGTTGGGTTTAATTGCACCACAAAACTGCAAGTGGAGTGGTGAGATTGCATAAGTTTTGTATTTTTTTTTAATACCTCGAAAAACAAAAACTGAACAAAGTCACTTTAGAGGGCAACTCAAATATTTATGGTGACTCTATTTCCCTAACTCTAACCAAGGGTGAGTTTTCCAGACAAACCCCCTTTAGAAAAGCAAGGCCTTCGCAGTTAGTCATCCAAAGTGAGAGTTGGTAGTGAGCAATCACACCGTGCTTGGCACCCTGTACAGCAATAACCGAAACTAGCAA